>NC_068410.1:2415783-2460783 GCF_023724105.1 Carassius gibelio | reverse complement strand
CAATGCATACCAGTTTTTCGCTGAGGAGCCGAGCCGGGAACCCGGCAGCTCAGCGGCGGTACAGCAACCATGGCGACGGGACGTGGCGTCTCCGTTCCCTCCTTCAGGGAACGAGGGTTACCATACGTAACCGAGACGTTCCCTTTCAGTCGGTCACTCTCGACGCCACGTCGGATGACCGACGAATATGGGATCCCTATCAAAGCGCCATGGGTGCTGCCCCTTCCAGTGCCCTGTGCGAGCCGCCTGCGCCCCTATTAGGTGTAGGCCGGGGCTCAGAACAAGTAGCTCCACTCACCATTGTCAAAGCACTACCTCACTGGGTGAGATTGGATAACACTGGGAAAACGTACCCGGTCCGCTTGGAGCCGGGACGCTGCGGAAGCCCCATCCTTCCCGAAGGAGGTCTCGGAGGCAAATACACATATAGCATCCGTTTAGGAGTATACGGAGAAATTTGAGGTGATTAAAACCCTCTTGGGAAGGCAGAAGTCTGCCGGGGAAACACGGGCTCTAAGGCTATACCGTGGACTATACACATACGAGTACCGCTTAGGTCTCAATATGGAGCCCAGCCTTCCATGGTTCTCACGGATTCATCATGAAGGCCTGGCGCCGGACGTTCCGCCGCGTCCAGCTGCCTAGGGTGATGGAGGAACTCAACAGGGTCTACAGTTCGGACACTCTGGAGCAGTTTTAGCAAGCCGACACTAACCGGGGCCTCTCAGTGCCACTACCCGTTTGAGGTGAGAACACAGGAGGATACCGGCTCTACACGAAGGCTATAGAACCTAGCGAACGTGTTAGGGGTCGCCCAGCCCGCAGCTCTACAAATATCTGTCAGCGAGGCGCCCCGAGCCAGCGCCCAGGAGGATGCAACACTTCTAGTTGAGTGAGCTCGAAGCCTGAACGGGCAGGGCACATCCTGAGCCTGATAAGCCAGGGTTATGGCATCCACAATCCAGTGGGCCATCCTCTGCTTAGAGACGGCATTCCCCTTCTGCCGGCCTCCGTAACAGACAAAGAGCTGGTCTGAGGTCCTGAAGCTTTGCGTCCGGTCCACGTAGCACCTTAATGCTCGAACAGGACAAAGCAAAGCCAGGGCTGGGTCTGCCTCCTCCAGGGGCAGCGCTTGCAGGTTCACCACTTGGTCTTTGAAGGGTGTAGTGGGAACCTTGGGCACGTAGCCAGGCCGGGGCCTCAGGATTACCTGGGAGTCAGCCGGCCCGAACTCTAGGCACGAATCGTTGACCGAAAATGCATGCAGGTCCCCTACCCTCTTGATGGAGGCCAGTGCAAGCAGGAGCACAGTTTTCAATGAAAGAAACTTTAGCTCAACTGAATGCAAAGGCTCGAATGGGCCCTGCTGTAGTGATTTAAGCACTAGAGACAGGTCCCAAGAGGGTATACAGGGGGGCCGGGATGGATTTAACCTCCTGGCCCCTCTAAGGAACCTGATGATGAGGTCATGCTTACCCAAAGACTTCCCATTCACAGGGTCATGGTACGCAGCAATAGCGGCAACCTGGACTTTGAGGGTGGAGGGAGACAGCCTTCGCTCCAACCCTTGCTGCAAAAAGGATAGCACGGCCGCAATCGGGCATCTTCGGGGGTCTTCTCGGCGAAAAGAACACCACTCAACGAACAGGTTCCACTTCAAGGCATAGGCGTGTCTCGTAGACGGTGCTCTTGCCGAAGTGATGGTGTTAACTACCTCTTGGGGTAGGTCACCTAGAACCTCCGCGTCCCGTCCAGGGACCAAACATGGAGTTTCCAAAGGTCTGGACGCGGGTGCCAAATGGTGCCCCGTCTCTGAGTCAGTAAATCCCTCCTCAGAGGAACCAGCCAAGGAGGGGCTGTCGAGAGGAGCACTAGTTCGGGGAACCAGGTCCGAGTAGGCCCATATGGCGCTACTAGTAAGACTTGCTCCTCGTCCTCCTGGACTTTGCACAACATCTGTGCGAGAAGGCTCACTGGGGGAAACGCATACTTGCGTAGGTCCCGCGGCCAGCTGTGTGCCAGTGCGTCCGTGCCGAGAGTTCCCTCGGTCAGGGAGTAGAAAGCCTGGCAGTGAGAGGTCTCTGGAGCAGCAAACAGGTCTACCTGAGCGGCTCTGAACCGCCTCCAAATCAGCTGGACCGTCAGGGGATGGAGTCGCCATTCTCCCGGGAGCATTGCTCAAGACAGCTCGTCGGCTGTACGACTGAGCAGGCCTGGAATGTGAACAGCACGAAGTGACCTCAGAACCTTCTGACTCCAAAGGAGGAGGTGGCGGGCGAGTTGCAAGATGCGACGAGAGCGCAGACCACCTTGGTGGTTGATGTACGCAACAGTCGCAGTGTTGTCCAATCGGACCAGCACAGGCTTGCCTCGTAAGAGACCTTTGAGACGGTTCAAGGCAAGGTGCGTTGCTAACAACTCTAGGCAATTGATGTGCCACTGCAGCTGCGGGCCCGTCCAAACCCCTGAGACTGCATGCCCGTTGTACGTGGCCCCCCCGGCGGTAGTGGAGGCATGCGTGTAAACCACAGCATGCCTGGAGATCTGCTCTAGGGGCACCCCTGCCCATAGGAATGCCAGATCTGACCACGGAGTGAGGGTTTGGCGACAGGCCGGTGTAACTTGGACCCGGTGAGTGCCGCGCTTCCACGCCCACCTCGGGACTCGGCCATAAAGCCAGTGCCGGAGCGGTCTCATATGTGATAGGCCGAGCGGTGTAAGTGCCGCTGTGGCCACCATATGCCCCAGGAGCCTCCGAAAGAGTTTCAGTGGGACCGCCGTCCTGCTCTTGGACGTATTCAAGCAGGCTAGCACCGACCGCGCACGTTCCTCTGTGAGGCGTGCTGTCTGTTCGACCGAATCCAACTCCATACCGAGAAAAGAGATCCTCTGCAATGGTGAGAGTTTGCTCTTTTCCCAGCTGACCTGAAGGCCCAACAGGCTCAGGTGCCGGAGCACCACATCCCTGTGCTCGCACAACTGATCTCGAGACTGTGCTAGTATCAGCCAATTGAGAATGCGAACACTCTGCTCTCTGAGAGGAACGAGAGCTGCCTCCGTGACTTCCGTGAAGACACAGGGAGACTGGGACAGCCGGAAGGGCAGGACCTTGTACTGATATGCTAGTCCTTCGAACGCAAGCCGCAGAAAAGGTCTGTGGCGCGGAAGTATGGACACATGAAAGTACACGTCCTTCAGGTCGATCGCTGCAAACCTATCTTGGGGACGGACGCACCTGAAAATGCGTTTCTGTGTCAACATTTTGAACTGTAGCCGATAGAGGGCCCGATTCAAACTCGCAGATCCAAGACCGGTCGTAACCCACCGCTTTTCTTGGGTACAATGAGGTACGGGCTGTAAAGCCCCTTCCTCATATCGGCTGGAGGGACCGGCTCTATCGCGGCCTTCGCCAGTAGGACTGCGATCTCTTTCCGCAAGACAGGGGCATCGGACGCTTCCACTGTAGTGAAGCGGACACCGCAGAGCTTGGGGGGAAGCCGGGCGATCTGAATCGCATAGCCGAGGCTGATGGTTCGCAGAAGCCAGCGAGACGGGCTGGGTAGCGCTGACCAGGCGCCTAAGAGCCGTACAAGCGGGACCAGCAGAACCACAGCCGTACCCGCAGTGGGGCAGCGAGGTGGAACACAGGGGCCCAACTCGGGCGGCTTGTGAGCAGGCCGGAGTGTGGTGCGAGTGTGGGGTGCAGGGCTCACCTGGTTCCACGGGTTGGCAGAGGGTGCGTGAGTAGGGCCTTTGTTGACGCTCTCGAACCGCCCGCAGCTGCCATCTGGCGAAGGAGGAGGATGAGTGAGGTCCGGTGCTTGGCCGTCCGCAACTCTCCATGCCCTCCTGGGACCCAGAGAGGGAGGAAACTACTCTCCTGTCAAGATTTCCAAATTCTCCGCCTGGCCCTCCTCCAGGGGAGGGAGAGGTGCCTACACCATCCCCCAGAAAGCAGCTACCTCTCTCTGGGTCACCCGTCCCAGGGCCTCTTGCTCTTCTGCTTACCGTCAGGTTTGACGGGGGCCAGGACGGGAGGGGCAGCCTGCCTGTGCCCAGCTCAACGGCACCACTTGGAGGCTGCTGCAGATGCGACGCGTGAGCAGGGGCGGATGCAGGGGGCTGCCCTCGGCGACGAGCAGGCTGGGGCACTGCAGCCGGCGGGTGGGTGGAGATAGCAGCAGCTGCCCGCCCGGGCAGGATGTGTCGGATCGCCTCAGTCTGCTTCTGGGCAGCCGAGAATTGCTGGGCCAAAATCTCGACTGCGTCGCCGAAGAGGCCGGTCTGGGACACAGGGGCATTGAGAAACCGGACCTTGTCGGTGTCCCTCATGTCTGCCAGACCCAGCCACAGATGGCGCTCCTGGACCACTAATGTGGACATCGCACGACCCAGCGAACTCGCGGTGACCTTCGTCGCTCGAAGCGCAAGGTCAGTGGCGGTTCGGAGCTCTTCCAGAAGCGCTGGATCATGACCACCCTCGTGCAGGTCTTTCAGTGCCTTAGCCTTGTGCACCTGCAGTAACGCCATAGCGTGTAAGGCGGAAGCAGCTTCCCCGCAAGCCACATAGGCACTGCCGGTCAGACCAGACGAGTGCCTACAGGCCCAGGAAGGGAGCACCGGGTCTCCACGCCAGGAGGCGGCGGACTTAGGACACAATTGCATCGCTACCCGCCCGCTCCACCGACGGGATTCCTGAATACCCCTTCGCTGCACCGCCCTCGAGGGTGGTGAGGGAGGAGGAGCCCACCGGCTGGTTTCTGGCAGTAAAAGGTGCCATCCACGACTTGGTGAGCTCGTCATGCACTTCCGGAAAGAAAGGCACTGGGGTGGGGCGCTGAGAACCAGCGCGCACCACCCCGAGAAACCAATCATCCAGCCGTGAGGGCTCGGGACGCGGTGGAGGATTCCACTCGAGCCCTACCCTCTCGGCGGCCCGGGAAAGCATAGCTGCCACTTCGGGATCCGAATCAGGCTTTGTCACCATCCCAGAGAACGGTAGCGCAACCGAACCGTGATCCGACAGCTCTCCCTCCGATGCTGAGATCGACATCTGGTCGGGGGGAGTCCCACTGGATACCGCTGGTACGCTCCTTGAAGAGGGCCCAGCGCGTTCCGTGGGTTGCTCCACTGGATCGGAGGTGCTAGAGGAGTGATGGTCCCCAGAGGGTTGGTTCCCTGCGGGGTTTGCCACCACTGTGATCCTCAAACCACTCGCGCTACTGCCGGAAGTGGTTCTCGTCTGTCGGCCGCCAGAACGAGCCCCAGATCGCGGCCGCGGCAACGGGACTCCGCCCCCCTGAAGGTAGCGGAGCCTGGTTTGCAGCTCCGAGATGGTCATATTCCCGCAGTGAGAACATGACTCATCCACGAAAGCCACCTCAGCGTGCTCGACGCCCAGACACGTGAGGCAGCGATCGTGACCATCACCCGGTGCCAGGTAACGACCGCACCCAGAAACGCACGGGTGAAACGGCATCCTTATAAGGACGATCCGTCGTCTTTACAAAGACGCACCCGTGAAGCTCTTTTAGAGAGAATTTGCTCTTTTAGGAAATGCTCTTTCAGTGCTGAGGCGCACAGGGGGGATGGCCGCTTGCAACACGACAGGGGTAGTGCAACCTGAAGTGTGCAAATCCACTCGACACAGGAACGACCGCCGCTGAAGCGCCGTCTCGCCAACACACGAAGCTTCCGAGAGCGTGCTGAACCCGTAGTTCACAGCAGACACAGTTGAGCAGAGCGATACTAACGCTCGGCTCCGAAGCGAAAAGCTGGTATGCATTGCACCTGCTGCCCTCTTATACTCACGCAGTGATCAGCGGCAGCTGGATGCAATAATTGCATGCCAATGTGCATTGGCTCGTTTAGTTTACACTCGAAGTAGATTGGTCTATCGAAGCGATATCCCATATTCGTCGGTCATCCGACGTGGCGTCGAGAGTGACCGACTGAAAGGGAACTACATGTCTATGTACAACCACACACACATACATTAAATTAAGACATAATTTAACTAAAATTCAAATAAATAACAAAACAAATAATACAAATCAGATTAAAAAAAAAACGCACATGCTTAAAAACAACAGCATAGTAAGAAATGGTTAAAATATGGTTATAGTTATCAAATATTGAATGTTTTGATAATGTTATGAAATCGCTTTTTCGAAACGTTCACTGAAACTGCCATTTAAAAAAAAAAATCTTGGTCAAGTGAATTCTAGAATAAACATTCAGGTAAAGTTCCGTTTTATCATAATGCAAACATTATGGAAATGTTACTTTTGAACGTTCTCTGAACATTCCGAAACAAATACACAGCCAATAGGAAACATTTTCTGAATGTTCTGGCAAGGTTCTCTCAACGTTATGAACAAACAAAGAAAAAAAACTCTTCTAACTGCCATTTTCTTCTTGTTTTCTAACTTGAGAAAAGAGTTATGAATATTTTGCAACTCTTTTTAAAATAAATTTCTTATCTAAATTCTTAAGACCAAACCTAAGATGAATTTAAATGAATTAAAAAGGCTGAGCGCCCAGGCAGTTCAAAAGACAAGCTTTGACAAGTGTTGTTTTTCATTGTTTATCGCAGAACTTCTTAAGCATTTTTCAAGAATTGCACTAAAGAACTCATTAGAATTTATGTTAAAATGTCTTAATTTATTTCTTAAGAAGATCTTGGTGAATGCAGCCCCTGGTCTTTAATAATCTTCTCAAAACATTAGACATCTTTCTTAGAATGTTTTCTGAAATGTTTCAGTTGGACGTTTGTTTTTAAATGTTGCCACTCGTTTCAGAATGTGGAAAAGTAACATTTGGTAATCTACGAAACGGAATGTTCCCTTAACATTCGTAGAACCGAGAAAACACATTTTAAAAAGGGGATGCTTTGAACATCATAAACATTTTTTTGACAATGTTTTGGAAACAAACATTCCATGAACGAGGAATTAATAACATTTTTGTGCTAATGTTTTACTTAACTAAAGAACATTTATTCATAACCTTGCCGTAACATTCAGAGAACCTTCACTGTTAACTAGAGAGCTTGTTATGATGATGACAAATAACTTCATCACTAAATCAATAACTCATTGAAATGCATTATCGAGCAGATGCTTTTGCCCAAAGTGACCCAAAGGGACAAAGTCGTTGAGTCATCTGGGGTTAAGTCTCTATTCAGAGCACGTCGTGTCAGTCTCCGTATTATCCGTGTTCTCCTTCCTGTCGAGTCATTCCTGCTGCGTGAACCTTTTCAACTCTGTAACTTTACTAACTGAACATGTTTGTGTGCTAACTGAAAGCAGTATTTCATGTGCAGCAACAGGGACGCGACAGAAATGACAACATCTGCTCACAGCGAAGCAGAGAAATGATTTCAAATGCAGCCAAATACTGTAATACAAACTAAATGATACGATTTACATCTTTATTTCCGACTTCTCAGAAAAAAAGTGTTAAATATTTTATCCAGTGAAAATGAAAATTTGAGAATAGTACATACGAATAACAAAGTATAATATGCAGTATGTGAATTGACTTTTACTGGGATTTAATTTATTTATTTACAAAATTTTATTATAACACAAAATACTAAAACTTCAACTAAAATTAAAATCAAAGCAGAAAATATATATAAAATAAACATTATATATAAAATAGCCAAAATTATTAAACCTTGAACTTCAATTAAAAGGAAAACAGAAAATATAAAAATGTATTTTTAAATATAATAAAAAATCATATTGATTGTCAAAATTACTCAACCTTTAACTAAAATTTAGGTGAAAATATTGAATATGCAAAATATATTTTTTAAATACTACATAATCATATAAATTGTCAAAAAAAAAATGGAGTTTGTACTTCATGTAAAAACATCTTTGTATAATACCACTATTTCATTTACTCTTTTTACATTTACCTTTACATTTAATCATTTATCAGATGAGAGAAAGGTGCTAGTATTAGTTGGTTAAGTGCTGGCGAAAAAAATTAGTCTTTGGATGTTTCTTGAAAATGAGTAAAAGCCATGCTTCTGAATGACAGATCCTAATGATGTCATGTAGATGGAGAAGAAAAGTGGTCCAAGTACTGAGCCTTGAGGAACCCCAGTAGTAAGTTGTTGTGACTTAGAAACATCACTCCTCCAAGACACGCAGAAGTTTTTTAAATAACAAATCTCAAATAATTTTATTAATTTTGTCACCATGCAAAAAACAAAGATAAACAAACAAACAAACAAACCAAACATGAAGTGACATAAAATAAAATGTTTAAAAAAATTAAACTTACATTTATTTCAGCTTCTTGCCAAGGCACACCTCTCATTTTCGCTAAGTTTAAAATGGAGAAAATGACTAAATTTAAATGAACTAAAACGAAATGAAAATCATATAGACGTTTTCTTAAAGAATAATAAAAATACAAAAACACACAATAAAAAATTACTTAACTAAAACAGAAAATAGTCAAGACATGTCAAAACAACATTGCATAATGCCTAGTATTCCAGTATATCAGTTCATTACATTTTGAACACTTCCATCACTTTATTCCAGTGCATTCATGCTGCAAACCCAAACAGGAGGAAAAACTGGGTTGTGTTAAACTGGGCCTGTGTTTGAGGAAAGGTTCAGCACGAGGAGACAGAAGTGACCCAGAACTGCAGCATCGGAGGAACTTATCCAGAGATAAAAGCTTCAGAGCGTTCTGCTCACACAGTTACCGCAGAATAACAGAAACTGAGGCGTCATCTCGACTCTGACAGAAGAATAAATACATTCCGCTGTTAAAAACCCTTCAACATCTAAAAGGGCAAACAATAATTCATTCAAAATTAAATGATAACACCTGATGGAAAAATCTAACATGTAAAACGCAGGTAATGGTATTTCTTTGCATAATGCGCATGTGAAACAGGTGCACTGAAGCATAAACATAAAACATTGGTCTGAAAGTTATATAAGAGATATAAGAGATAGATCTCTCTCTCTCTCTCTGTGAGAGATGAGTTCATGTCTCTCGGCTTAGAGACTCGCTCATGCTGTGAGAGAGTGTGTGTGATTTGTGAGTTTTGTAAGTGTGAGTGTGTGTGTGTCGCCCTGAGAAAAGACACACGTGTGTGTGATCCTTGGGGATCCCGTTGCCATGGAGACACAGCACCTGTGTGTGTGTGAGCATATAATGTCTGTCAGCACTTCACCCACACAGGTACCTGCACCAGCCTCCCAAACACCTCCTATTCATTAACCGCTTCAACTACAAGAGTTACTAAGAGCAGCGAACGCTAGAAATATGTGTCAAATCACATCATAAACACCAGCAACAAATCAGACGCTTTTTGTACAGCTAAAAGAACGAGGTTCTGATAAATAGTAGAACATTCAAATTTGGTTCAGTCAAAATTCTGGTCTTTAATGTTCTCATAACATTTAATTTCTACATCATACATGGAACACTTCAGTTGAACGTTCAGGGAATGTGTTTGAAATGTTACACTTGTTTCAGAACATTCAGACAACATTCGAAAGTAACATTCCAATAATGTTTAAAAAAATGACATTAATGTTTTTTTACATTTAAATTAACATTAACTAAAAATAAAATATTTATGATAAAAAAGGATAAGCAATTCACTAAAATATTAATATAGCTAGTCATTTAGAAAAATAAAATGTAATAAAATATTTATATTTTATGTATTGAAATTATTTGCATAAAGCATTTTATTTCATTAAAGTTGTATTTTAAGCTATTTTCTTTTCTCTTAATTGTGAAAAAATGTCAGAAATGTGAGATTAAAAAGTTGCAATTACCTTTTTGTTTTATTTATTTATTTATTTAATCCTGTTTCAGATACAAGCTTCCATAAAAAAACAATAAGAGTAAAATGTGATAAAATCATTCAGAGGTTTACTCAAAGTTATCCGGTCTTTAGTAATGTTCTTCAAACATTAGCACAAAAACATTATATATATATATATATATAATAAAAAATGGAATGTTCCCTCAGTGTTCATTTATTCCATGAAACATCCATTGTTTTATTTCAGCTTGTTTTTCTTATTTTTTGTTTAGTTCAAATTGAAGTACTAAAACATGTCTTAAAATCAAATGTATTAAATATTTAAATATTTTAGAACATATTTTTGCAACTTGCGTATCACTGTGCCAGTTCTTAAAACTGAGGTGGATAAATCAATGTTTTAATAATTCACTACAATTCTGATCATGCAACAAACCCAAACATTGCTGTGCACCTCAGATCGTGGCAGACGTCTCATCGCTGCTGTGAAATGAACTTTCTCAGAAACATCTGTGACTGCTGCTTAACCCATCACTCGCTCGGACAGAAATCTGATCAAGCAAGTTTTGTGTGCGCTAAATGATGAGGTAAATAAGATGTTAGAAACAGCAGACTACCACAACAAACTCTGACAGATCACTCACACAGAACTGTCTAGCATCGCCTCTTATTTACCGCCGGACGCTCTGGTAATAAGTATGATTTGATTCTGGAAGAAAACTTGAAAGATTAAAGCTGCCTTATAATGAGAAATCAGTTCCCTTGATCTTGTCAAATAAGAGAAATCACAAAACACTTTTACTCTGCAGTCCATCTGCTGAAAGCAAACTTCTGCTGCAAACTGCCTTTTAAATCTAGACCAGAAGGTAAACTAAACCTGAAAAGTAAGAATAATAAATAACTTCATAGTCAGAGGCTTGTTTCATCCAGTGAGGTGAGATAACGAGGAGAAAGACAGACTGATATCTAACTGAACAACAGAAGTAAGGTTTCCTCACAAATCTGACTTTTTTTCCTAACTTTTGAAATTCAGAATCGCAAGATATACAAAATATAAACTTGACATTTTGAGAAAAAAAGTCAGAATTGCACGATATAAACTCTATAAACTGAATATATGATATGATATATACACACACACACACATATGAATATTGTGCATTTATTTCTTGCAATCCTTCCTGTGTCTTACAACACTAACGTTTTTTTTCTAAAATAAATTGAAATGATATTTTAAATGATAAATGATAAATAATGAAATGATCATAACCCAAAATGTTTTAGGAAACTTAAGTATCAAAAAATATAGATTTAATGAATATTTAAAAATAAAATGTAAATAAATGTATGAATACATTAAATAATGAATTCAAATAAATTCAGTATAATATTTATTATAACAATAAAAAATAATTTAATATAAAAAAATAAATATTATATTAAATATTATTATATTAAATATTACACTATTGCAATATAGAATGTATCAAGTCACTAAAGATGTTGATTAAAAACATGAAATCATTTTTATTTAATAAAACAATATTTGTAATAAAAAGCACAACCAAGTCACAAAAATATTGATATAATTAGTAAGATAATAATAATTAAAATATAATAAAATATTTTAAAACTTTATATCTCTTTAAAGCTTTATTTTAAGTCAGAATTGTGAGATTAAAAAGTTGCGTTAACCTTTTCTTCTTTTTAAATGTTGTTTAATCCTGCATCAGTAACAACCAATCAGAGTTTTTCATTCAGAGTTAAGTAATGTTCTTCAAAACATTATTTATTTATACTTAAAATCTTTATTTATATAAAATGTAATGTTCCCTCAAAGTTAATATAACCCAGAAAACAAAACAAAGCAATACATTTAGAACGTTCAAAAAATATCATTAAAAAGTCCTCAGTGTCCTGAAAAATAAATAAATAAAGGAATCTTTCACATGCATTTTTAACAGTGTTTTGATGAGATGTGCTTGACCTGATTGCGTTACTTAATGTGCATGTCAGGATTCAGGCATCTATATTACATTAAGTTATGCATATGCGTGTGCATCGCAATGCATTCTGGGATTCTTTTTTACTGCAGTGTTGCCTGATTGAAACAAATCAAGGTATTTTAGAAGACAGAATAATGCTGCCTCCTACCTTCAGGAGCAGTTTCTGTGTGGTTAGGTCGCCTACGATGCGTTAAAGGTAGGCAGCTCGCTGTGTTTCATGTCTCTCTCTCTGCCGTTGCACCAGTTTCACTCCTACAGCAGCACATGAATAATGGAGGCTTGTGATTCTGCGTTTGGGCTGATATTTGTCACCATTCTGAGTGACACTTCAATCACCGCATGAAATATGGAGCCTGAAGTTTTAATAAACTTACTTTTGCAGCCTAAGATCGAAATGCAAGATCTAAAAATATCACTCAGTGATATTTTGAAACATACACAGACAAAAATTTATATTAGGAAGGTTTTGAGATAGGTGATGCATTTACATTACATTAGAGGAAATGACAGCCTGTGCCCAAAGCAGTGTGGTTACCCATAATTCCCTGCTGCAGCCATGTGTTGACAGTTGTCCAGTGATGGTAATTAAGTCGGCAGGTCATTGTTAGACAGACATGTCCTTTTCCTCCTGTTTCTAAAAGTGACAGGTGATCTCCATGTAGTCAGACCAGAACGTAATAGGACACTTATACAAAAAAAAAAAAAAAATAATAAAAAAAAATAAATGTGTAGAAATAATAAAAAGTATTACAATTTTATTAAAAAAAATATATTTTTTAAAAATAATAAAATTGTCACTGGGATGCTGGAGCATATCCCTGCATTAATAGTAATAAAAATAATTGTATTATTATATCTACACATATTAAAGTAATAATATTATTAAATAACATTTTATTAAAATTAATTAAATAAGCCAAATTATTATGATCTAAAATGTTTTGGGAATATAAAAAAGAACATTCAAAATAATTTTTATAATTAGACAAATATTTTAAATATACACAATTAAATATTATTTAATTACAATTATTAAAATATGAATAAAATATTACAGTATTATAAGTCACTAAAATATTACTTAAATATAAATGGTATTACTAAACATTTAATATAATTTAAAAGGAAATTAATTTGTTATTAAAAATCTTTTACTGAAATATGAATAAAATATTATGATATTACATTCCAGAATGTAAGTCACTTAAATATTGATAAAGTAATATTATTATTTTTTTAAATGTAGTAACCAATATTTTTAATAAAAATAAGGGTACTAAAATATTGATATAAATGAAAGATTAAAAATTATTAAAAATTTATATATACATTTTTTTTAAAGCAGTTTAAATTAGATTTTAATATTTAATAAATACAACATGCTGGTTTGACAATCCCTCTATGATCCTCATCTTTATATGATCTATATACGGGATTAATTTATTTGCCTATTCTTATTAACTCAACAATATCTTTCTGAGTGTCATACTTTCTTTTCTTGTGGAGCAGATAATGATATCGGACTGTCTGCGCTTTCCTGAGGGTTTGAGCCCGGTGGTTTCTGTCACCCTCGAAGCTGCAGAAAAACTGATGAAGTATCGATTCACTTTGTTTCAGGATAATAGAAGATACACGAGCGACACACAGAGAGAGAAACCTCAGAAAGCTTTCGAGGAGTTTCACACCGCGGACAGCTTCATGTAAGCAGACGCTCATCAAGAACATAAACCAAGAATATCCAGAATATTAATCAGAATAAACTTGTCATAGCGTTTCTATTAACTTTTACGCCTTCAAAGCCAGGGTTGCCAGGTCTGCAGAACAAAGCCATCGTTTTTGAATGAACTACTCTGC
This sequence comes from Carassius gibelio, assembly GCF_023724105.1. Lineage (NCBI taxonomy): Eukaryota > Metazoa > Chordata > Actinopteri > Cypriniformes > Cyprinidae > Carassius > Carassius gibelio. The sequence goes on along the minus strand of NC_068410.1, from coordinate 2,447,112 downwards.
TTTTATGTATTTGTTTCCTTTTCTCAGACAAATATCAAACACGTTATTGATATATGTCACAATTTCCTCTTTTACATTTTTTTATTCTGTGGCAAAAACATGCTTCCATGGTTCTGGAAGTCTAGATCTATTACTAAAAACTTTTCAATTCAGAATAATTGCAGTTTAATTATTTACTGACCTTCATGTTACAAACTTATATGACTTTCTTCGTTCTGTGGAACATAAAAGAAGATATTTTGAAGAATGTTGGAAAACTTACTGTAACCGTTTCGAGAATTAAAAAAAAAAAATGTTTTATTGATTACATTTTTGTCTAAAACAGCCAAACAGTTTCAGTTCCTATTGACTTTCATTATACCCAACTAAAAAAGATGTTCTAAAAACATTTAGCTAAAATTCTTATTAAGTTCTAAAACATTATTTCTGAATGGAGTTTTTAAACTTAAAAAAAATACAAAAATAAAAATGTTTTTCTTGGTTACACAAACATCAAGGTAAGTAACATTCCGTTTGATCCTTTTGAAAACATCATGAGAACGTTACTTTTAAATGTTCTTTAAAGATTCTAAAACAAGTGTTACATTTAAAAACCGTTAACTGAATGTTCAACATAATAAAACATTCCATTCTATCTACAGTAAGAAAGAAATGCATACTAATTTGGAAAGACATTTTTGGGCTCTACACATTTCCACATTTGTTAGTTTAGATCTTCCTTGAAATGTGAATGTTATTCATCTTCAAAAGTCTAATGACCCCTGTTAACTCTCAGCTAATGTTTCTCTCTGGAGATATTAGAAACAGATCAAATATATTCTGATGTCTAATCATCAGCCTTCTCCATCAATTACTGAAATGCATCTCCTCCACTCTCATGAACCTCATGATTATGTGGAACTGCTAATGCATTCACATTAATGTAATTCAGCTCACAGTGGCACAGATAAGCCATCACATGTAGCACTATACTGTTGCTGTTTTCACTTTTGTTCTGGTATTCTCTTTTGAAATCGAATAATATTTCAACCTGAGGCTCTGCGCTCACTGTGTAATACATTCAGGGTGCTGTTGACACCGTTATAGATCATAAAGCATTTCTTTAATGCTAAGAGAAACACATTCAATAGAGTGTGAACTCGTATTTTAAGGGAGTGTGCTGAAGGCGCTACTCTTGCTTATTGATCCGTCAGGCCCACAGAAATCCCTAATTTATCTAACGGGAATGAATGTATGATTTATGTACTAATTTCAGACCATCCACTGCATTTTGAAGTAAATATTTCCTGCACAGTAATTTATTTACTGTAGAGAGAGAGCAAAAATCAGTTTGGGGATAGAAAATCACTTTTTATAATAAGCAAAAAGGACTTTCTAGACCTTTTGTGATTCAATTTTGCTGCTGGGTTTGTTCAGTAAACTCTTAAAAAAAGTAAAAAAAACAATATTTTATACAGATTTTAAAGCTTGCGCCAAAATCCAGCGCTCGTGAAATATTAAACAGTTGGTGCAATGAGTTTACAACAATATATCAGCAGCTAGACGCTAAAAAAAGACAAGAAAACTAATTGCATGGTATATTTGAAGCATTAAGCAAGCAAGCTATTCTGGTGTTGGCATAAAATAGCGTTATGCAATGCTGTATATGGTTTTTTATATTTATTGCAAATATTGTTAAGAAATATCATATCATATTCTGATATGGATTAAATAGTTCAGTTTCAAGAAGTTAATATTAACAGGCTCAACATTGTCAATTCTGACTATATTTAGCAAATTAAAATTGTCCCGAAAACAAAGCATCAAAGCAAAGTGTTTTGTTTTGAAATGATTCAGTGTTTTTAAACAAGTTGAGTGAGTCAATGATTCAATGATTCAATGACTCGTTCATAAAGACAGTGAGTGAATGAATCAGCAAGTTTGAACGAATCGGTTGAGTGAATCATTCAATGACTCATTCGATAGTGTGCTTAAAAGACCTTCTACAGTGTGTAAACTTCATTTATATGAATGCTTTTTAGAGGCATGTCCACTTTTTCATTCGAGCACCTGCCAAAAAAGTAAAAATGTAAATATTAACTTCATCTTGTCTGTTCATATCACAATACTCAGGTCAAATGTGCTTCACAAGCCATTGTGTGAAAAAATGATGAGCTAAACACACCATTTCTAATGAAGAACCCAATTACAAGAGGACAGCTCAAAGTAATTAAAATCTCCATGAGCCAAGATATTCCCTAAAATGCCATGGGAAGATAACCAATCTTTCATTTTTACAGCTAATATTTGAATGGCTTTTCAATTAGTCGCATACAATTAATATCAAATTATGTTTGAATGATGATTGCATCTAATTTGAGAGTTTGACTCCATTTGTGAGGCTGCCATTTTTATGCGAAATGCTTTGAATTCAATGAATCATTATGTTGAGTTAATTTCTTGGCCTCTAGAGTCACTCTCACCAGTAAAATGATTTTTATTCAGTGTGTTATAAACACAACAGAGGCCATTGCATTGCATTATTAAATATATTTAGGCCTAACTTTATGATTTATGCATTTGAACTGCATATGAAAAATTCCATGTGTTTGGATTCCACAGATTTAACAGGACACAATTTGAATGAATTTCATGGGATGCATGTCAAACGCAAATGAAACCATCATAAAAGTTTATTTTAAACCATGTCCATCTATTTGATTTTAATCAAAAATTATTATATATATTTTTTAAACAGAACCAGCAGTGTTCAATTAGTTCAAAACTATAAGATTAAATCAAACTGGTTTTTTACATGATAAATAGTGTTTTTGTTTGTATTTAAACAGATTTAATATTTTTGTTGTGTGTTGCTTTATGCATATTTTATTGCTTTTTTAGACATGTAAATTAATTTATAATATGCATCTTTTATAATTTATTTTTCAGTTTTAGTACATATATACAGTAGTTATTGTATATATTGTATTTAATTTTTATTTTATTTAATGTAACATTTTTGTTAACCACAATAACTCTGTTACCGTTTCAGAAATATGCACGACTGATAAATATGCATCACATTAGGTTTAAGAGTTGTTAAAACTTTGAAACCTAAATGCATGAACATTTTATATGCAATTCAAATGTCTTTATTTCTATTGAAATGCACACACTGAACAGCTTTTTTTTTTGACAAGCTAGACTCTTCTCTCTTTCTTGAGAGTCACATGAGATCGGAATGAAAGATTTGGCCCTTATCCCCTCCTATCAGTTTTCATTTCTTTGCCAGATTGTCCTCTCTCAAAAGCAAATGTCAGTCGCGTGCGGCGGCGTGACTCGGGTCGACTCCTCTGGGAGCGTGACTGTGGCTAAAAGGTGACCTTTCAGCGCTCATCAAGGAACAGATGTCTCCACCCTTCCATGAACCAGCACCATCTCCAGAAACATACTGCAAAAAAGGCCATCAATTAAGAAAGAGCCACACCAGCACCAGAGACGAAGCTTCAAGTCTGCAGGGAGAAATGTCACCCGGTGTAAAATCAACTCGTCATGCTCAAGACATCATTGATTAGGCAGATGACGTCTGTCTGCGCTCTGTGCCTTTCCTCATTGATTCGGTTTAGCTGTCCTCTATTCACCAGCTTCATAAAGGAAATAAACTCTTATTCATTATTGACAGAAATCCCCTTTGGAGTCGCTCTTCAAACACGCTCTCATATGAAACGCTTCTCTGAAGCTGTGTGTGGAGAAATGTCTTCCATAAACCATCGTTTCTAATCAGCTCAGGGAAAGCTTTGTGTTATTCTTTCATTCGTGAACAAACAATGCAAAGATGAAGAAGCTTGCCAAGAACAGCAGAAAAACCCGAAGCACGTCGCGTGAAATGATTCATGACAACATAAGATAAAGTATTAACAAACCAGGACTTGGGCCTAAATATTTCTAAATATTTTTGTTAATAAAAAAAAAAATAATAAAAAAATTTAAATCTGGGTTTATTACTGGATTAACTGGATCTATTAGTGAATAATTACTGAAATGATTAAGTGAAAATAAATAAAATAACTAAAATAACTAAATACTATATATAAATATTTAAACCTAATATTTATAAAAATGACTTAACATCATTACAAAGTTACTCAAAAATAAACTAAAAAAAAATAATAATAATTAAAGCCAATTCAAAACATAGATAAAAACTAACTGTATACAGTGTCGTGAAAAGGTTTTGGCCCTTTTTTTTTTGCATTTTTGTCACACTTAAAAGATTTAGATCATAACAGATGATGAAGATTTTACTAAATGAAGTTTTTAAATTGTGATTTAATTTATTTATAAGGCACAAAAGCTGTCCAAACCTACCTGGCGTGTGTGAAAAATGAATTGCACGCTTTCATTAAATCCTGAAACAACTGTAACTAACCCATACACTGTATAAAACAGGATTAATCACATTATTTTAGAAAGCTGTTAGATTTCACTTGCCACACTCGAAGAAATCACTGAAACAGAAGCTGTCTGACAAAAAGAGCAACACATCATGCCACGATCTAAAGAAATGCAATTTTTAATGATTGAAGTTTGAACTAACTTTAACTACTGAGTGAACTGAGTGATTTGTTTTGTTTTTTTAAAGGCAAGAAATGGAAAAGACGAATACAAGCGTGCATTTGCTGAGTCTAAAGGCTTTGAAGAGCGTGCACAATTCACAGAAAGCCACTATAAGGTGTTAAAAACCTCAGACATTAGTCTTTTTCGGTGTGTGAAAGCTCTCTGGATCACATCCATTAGAACTCACACACACCAAACCTGTGTTTAAACGCACTACACTTTATATTTCCTTCCCAAAAACAGCCACAGAGAAGCCATTCAATAGTGAAACAAGGTCACCGAACAGCTGGAATCACTCCCACGCTTTATAATGAAATTTATGTTATGAAGGTCTTTCTGTGGAGGCCTGTCTGTGAAAAATACATAGAAGAAATGAAATATTAACAGTGTTTAGGATCACGGTAACGGCATGTCAGAGCAAATAACTGCTGCAGACGATCATTGACATGCATCATTAATATGTGCTGGAGAAACACCACCAACACTCGTTTCTGCTGGATCTCTTTCTTAAGAAAACCTCGAGGATCTCACATCTGAGAGGTTTTGAGTAAGAAGCGTATTTTATCTTTGCTTCCTCTGAAACAATGCATTATCGTGTCAGATGTTTGCCTTTTGAGTTCAATCACGTCCATTAATCTCATTACTGTAAAACATGTTAGTGTGCCAATAATAACGGATTAATAACATTCAAAATTATAAATACTTGAATTTAGTGACTAACAAAAGAATCTTGAAAAATTAAGACGAAGAAAAAAAAAACTTGTATTTTAAATAATGTTTACATTTTAAGAATGAAATGAAATAAGAAATATACTCTATATAAGGATTTCTAATGTCTCCTTACTGTAAAAGCATATTGTGACAGTACCAAAAAAGCTTATTGGTTATATAATGATATTATTAAGAATATAATGAGAACCAGAAAAATAATCCTTTAAAGTAAAATAGTTTAATACAGTTATAAAAATAAAAATAATTTTTAAAAATAAAAATAATAAATTTAAAAATAATAATAATAATAATAATAATAATAATAAAACAATACGTAAAAATAAAAAGGTAAGGGGAGAACCCTTTCAATTTTACATTTTTGCTACATTTTTTGTCTATAATAATCCTTTAAAGTAAAATAGTTTAATACAGTTATAAAAATAAAAATAATTGTAAAAATAAAAATAACAAATTTAAAAAGAATAATAATAATAATAATAATAATAATAAAACAATACGTAAAAATAAATATATTTTCAAAAATATTACATTTTTGCTACATTTTTTGTCTATAATGAGAATTTGGAAGATAAAAAAAAGTAAAAAAGTGTTCCATATAGACCTTTTTCACATTTTTTAAAATATATAATATACAATAAAATATTCACATCTTTTCCTTTTGATAATAAAGTGAAATATGACCTGCAATTATAACTAATTCAGAGAGATTCACCATTTAATTTTTAAAACTATTAATTATTTTTTTTTGCTTTTCCAGAATTATATTTTAGAAAATAATGCAAATAAATAAAAAAAGTCACAATGTTACTAAAACAGGCTTTTAGAAGCACTTTAAAAATATAATACACAATACATACTCAGATTTTTTTTTTTATTTTACTTTTGAAATATGAGCGGAATAGTTTTACCCGTTTACACACAACTGTAGCTGTTAAACAAAAGCTCTTTTCAGCACTTGTAGAAGAATAAGAGTACAACGAATGCTGGGTAAATGTGAGCTGGCAGCCTTTTGGCTTGGACGGAAGAAGAACTTAAATATAAAACAAACAAACAAAGAAAAGAGAGTAATATTTAAGTGCATTTTCCTACAAGACTTCAGGAGCATCTGAGGTTTTTTCTCCTTAATGCATTTTTATCAGGCTCCAATGTTTAGGTTCAGTAATTTCACTTCAGTGATACATAAAAGTATTGATTTCAACAAGAAAATAGTTGAAATTCAGTGTCACTTGCTATTTCTTTGGATTTATTTGTGAAATTTAATAGAAACCTATACGTGGAAGTTGCCTCTACGTCTTTTTTTTTTACTTTTAGCATGCAAAGCAAGTTTATGCCTAAATTGCATGTAAATGAGAGAGTGTTTATTATCTCTAAATGCTTAAAACATTTCCACATTGTGCATGCAGGCTGTTCTCGCATGAGTCCTGCATCAAGCGTTATGCGGCATGCTCACATTCTGCTCCGCTGGTCAAAAGCAATTAAAAAAACACTGCTTTAATCATCATACCTGCCTGGATGAGACATGCACGAGCGGATGATGAAAATTCAGCGGAACGAAGCAGAAAACACACACCAAAGTTCACAGTCGAGCTACAGTGTGGGATTTAGTGCAGTCGGAGAGCTTAAGAACTTCAATCATTCGTTTGTCCGGCTTTAGTTTATCTGTCAATGCTTGTGTGCATGCTTTTTTCATTCAAATGCTTTTATGAAATTGTGTTGGTGTGTGCCTGCGAGGCTTTACAAGTAGTGTTTTGATAGAAAAGCAGGAAGAAAACTCATGAACAATAAACCAAATCAAACCAGATGGAGAAATATCAGTGCATTAAGAGCACAAAACATGCCAATCACTTCACTTCTCCTCGCTTTGTAATTTCTCTTTGGATCTGTGCTTATTATTCTCCGTCTGAAGGTTGCAATGTATTTATATAAAACTAGATTTTCGAGATATAGCCTTTCATTATCGTGTGCGTTTGAATGTGAAGCGCTGTCACGCTGAGGTGAATGTTAGCATGATTTCTATTAGTCAGACTCGTGCAAACACAATGATTTACACAAACATCTGCTGACCACACGGAAGTCTAGCCGCAGGGGTCGGATCGTTATCAGCAGCGCATCTCATTATCATCTTAATGAGGGCTGAATTCAATTAGCAGAGGTCCTAATGTTTGGGATTGTCTGTGGTGGACGTTTATACAGGAACACACAGTAATACAGTGTGTGGAGTATGCATGAAATCAAAATGTACTTAAAGGGAAACTCCACCACAAAATGAACAGCTTCGTCCGTCTTCAAAACACAATTTAAGATATTTTGGATGAAGACCGGGAGGCTTGTGACTGTAAAGGAAAATACACGGTCAAGGTCCAGAAGAGTATGAAAGATGTCGTGAGAATAGTCCGTCTGGAATCAGTGGTTTAACTGTAACGTTATGAAGCGATGATGTACTTTTTTTTGCATGAAGGAAACAAAAATAACAACTTTATTCAGCAATTTGTTCTCTATGTGTCCCTCTACATTACTGTAGCACTGTTGGTGTTTTCCACAAACAAATACATACAGGTATATAAATATAAAAACGAATGCACTTACATAAAACATCAATTTTTCATGATGTCCATGGATTCAATAAAAAAAAAAAAGTTTTTGTTCTTATTGTGAATGGTTTATCAGTGCATGTTATTACTAATAAATAAACAAATAAATACAAATGTACATCCAGTGCATGTTATTACTAATAAATAAATAAATAAATAAAACATTTTGTTAAATCCAGTGCATGTTATTACTAATAAATAAATAAATACAAATGTACATCCAGTGCATGCTATTACTAATAAATAAATAAATAAATAAATAAATAAATAAATAAATATAAATTTACATCCAGTGCATGTTATTACTAATAAATAAATAAATAAATAAAACATTTGTTAAATCCAGTGCATGAGATTACTAATAAATAAATCAATAAATAAATACAAATGTACATCCAGTGCATGCTATTAATAATAAATAAATAAATAAATAAATTATATATATATATATATATATATATATATATATATATATATATAAATGTACATCCAGTGCAAGTTATTACTAATAAATAATTAAATAAATAAATAAAACATTTTGTTAAATCCAGTGCATGCTATTACTAATAAATAAATAAATAAATAAATAAATAAATAAATATAAATTTACATCCAGTGCATGTTATTACTAATAAATAAATAAATAAATAAATAAAATGTTTGTTAAATCCAGTGCATGAGATTACTAATAAATAAATAAATAAATACAAATGTACATGCAGTGCATGTTATTACTAATAAATAAACAAACAAACAAATAAATAAATAAAATACAATAACCATTCTGGTACGAAATGCCCACTTTTCACGATCCCCATGGACAAAACCAAAATCCCATCCTATTTTCTTTCTCTCTGAGTATCTTGTTTCCCTCAGAAATAGATTATTGCAGTAAAATGGGTTTCTTACCTGGTTTAATGTTGACTGTCTGTGTCTGCTTCTCTCTGTTTTGGTTTTTCTCACTGATTCTTCTCCAGGACCGCAGGGATTGTGTTCGTGCCCTTGGCAGAAACATCACACGTGTGTCTGAATCCGTCCTGGAGGAATCTGTCAAGCTCTAATCTACAGCCAATATTCATTATAATGGGATCATATCTATAAGCCAACAACAGAGCCTGAAGGAAACTTTAATCTCAAACTTGATTTAATTTTTAAGGTTGTCTGGGAAAGCTTTTAATGCTCAATGCACCAAAGTCAGAGAAGGCTTCTTATTTAATCTGACAAATGAAAAAGTATTTCTTCAATTATGGGCTCCCTTAAAACACACTTTTCATATTCTCATTTAAATACAAATAATATTCAACACAAACAAATGTCATTTCCTTCACATCTCGAATTATGTCTGATTACATTGTGACATTTAGTTTTATACGTTTGGAAACACTGATGGATAAATAAATAAATAAATACAAATAAAAAACAACTTTGAAATTTATACAAACAAAATAAATGTTTTATATTTATATTAATATATTTTGTCTTTAATTTGATAGCTAGCTTGACATGATATTCGATATAAAAACAAATAAATTACATTTGAATGAAAAGGACACACTTAAAACAGCAAAATGATAAATAAATTAAGTGAAATACCTCGATATTTCTTTGTTTTCTTTAAAAAATTAAAATGTTCAGTTATTTAATGATTCAAGGTCTGTGTCAAAGATAAAAATATAACATCTAATAGAATCTGAATATTATAAAAACAAGTGTGAAATAAATTAATCAAATCTAAATTCTAAAAATAATTATAATAATAGTAATAAATTTAATTATTAAATAAAAATATAAAAACTTAGAGGTAAAATAAATAAATAAATAAATAATTATAATTATTATTACAATAAATAATTATTATAGTCATACTTTTTATGGTGCATTTTAAAATTGTAAGATTTTAAAGTCTGGGACAAAGGCAAAAAAAAAAAATATATATTACATTAATACAATAAACAAAATAGGTTAACTTTAATGTGAAGTTCATAAAGAAAAAGATGAAATCTGTTTAAAGGGACATATGAAAATCTAAACCCGAACATATAACATTTTTAACATAAACGTGTGTGTATTTGACAGTTTAAGCGCAATAAGACATGAAAGAGAACTAAGAATCATTAAAACCCTCTGTGCCACTGATGAATTATTCATTACACCTGTTTATTATGCATCACATGGCAGTGCCAACTAATCAGGCCGTGCCAGTTATCCTAATAAAAGGGTAATTGAGAGGACACGACCTGCGTGACGAGTGCTGAAGGTGAGCGAGAGAGCGATGGAGAGGCAGAGTTTCACTCAAGGTTAAATGTTAAATTTGCAGACGGTCAATAGCAATCTGAGAGAAAGCTCACGGGATGTTTAGGCTTCGTCAATGATGCTGGGAAACTCGTTAGTGTGAGTGACGCCGTTCACACTAATGGTTCAGTCGAGCACAGCTTCCTTCTTTAAAAAGTGCAACAAAACATAAAAGACTGAATGCAAAGAAAAAAATTAACATCTTTTAGCAGAAAAATGGCAGCGTCTACCAAATTTCTAAATTCCAAATATTTAAAAAACAAACAAATACATTAACAAACTACAGTAGAAACACCCTTAAAACTATTTATAAAAAATAATAAAGATTTATATATATATATATATATATATATATATATATATATATATATATACACACATACATACATATATATATATATATATATATATATATATATATATATATATATATATATATATATATATATATATATATATATATATATATATACATACATAAATAAACTTTACAGTGGAAATACCTCTTAAGATAAATAAACTACTTAAATATGAATAATTAAATAAATTAAAGTATTTACATACAATTTAAATAAGAAAAACAATTATAAAATAAAAATCGAAATAAACGGTATTTAAGTTTACAGTTAAATTTGAATAAATAAATAAATAAATAAAAACAAAAATAGAATAGCTACAGCTAAACAATAATCAAATGTAATAAAAGAAATATATATATATATGTATAAATAAAGAAATATTTCTTTTCTTCTTTTCTTCAGTTTTTGAACTGAATAAATGATTTACAAAAAACAAGTGGAAATACCACTTACAACAAATAAAGTTATTTTAATGTGAATAATTTAATAAATAAAAGTATTAATATTGGCTCAGAATCATTTTAATAAGAAATAAATAAAATCTAAAAATAACTAAAAAAGATTTACCTAAAAGTATACAATTGAATAAAATTTGACTGAATGAATCAATAAATAAAATGTCATAACTAAAAATTATATAAATAAATGACATAACTGAAATAAAGAATAATTACTATTATTTACATTAAATTATTTAAATAAAAACTAATAAATAATTGTTCTTGAAATAAATACAAAAGCAATGAAAATATAATTTATGATAAATAAATAAAATTATTTAAATAATTACATGAATATGATTATTTTTATACAATTATTGCTTTTCAATAAATAAACATAAAAAATACAGTGAAAAATAAAAAACATTTACATAATATTTGCATAAATTAAAAAAAGAGTAAAATATATAATGAAATACAGTGGAAATACCTCTTACAAATACAAATGTTTAGATAAAATAAATAAATGTAATTATTTAAATAATTACGTATGTTTAAATATGATTTAAAAACAAACAAAATGGCTCTCTGAGGTACTTCAAAGGATTTCAAAATAATCATAAAATATCCGAAAGACACAGTAGCATATTAAATTAAATGCAACCATTTGAGAGTGGTTTACACAGACAAATTGTTCTGAACATAGACGGAGCTAACAGGGGAAAACAGGATCTGAAAAGAATCACAAACTGATTTTGAACTCTACACATTTACATTTCCCAAATGAGCGCCAATCTGAGATAGCATAGAATTAAACAGAACGAAAACACGATGTACAAATGTCTCTGGAGTTCCCATATCACCGTGCTAGATGTTTCAAAGCTGGTACGGTTTCTATCAGTAAAAGAGTTGGACTGAATTTCAATTTCATTCAGGTCAACTGAGGAAACAAATTAGCGTCAAATGATTAGCACAAGCCCTAACCGCTAGCCCACAACCTCAACTAATTAATATAACTAACAAAAATAATCACACAGTCTTACACTGACCCTTAAATGTGTTTTTTTGGATTCATCCGAACAGCTGCGGGTTACATTTGACTTCATTACACTGTGACCAAAGACGGCTAATGCAAAATGAAAATATGATTCTCGCTTTGTAGTTTTCTATCAGGCACACGGCCCAATTTCTTCAGTCATTTCAGGAAGCAAATTATCCTTAAGTGATTAAAAGCCGCTGAACAAGATTTATGCAAATGTGCAAACCAACCATCTATAACCAGGGAGAGAATTTAAAGGGACAGTTCACCCCAAAATTTCCATCAAAGCTGTCTTTTTTTCTTCAGTAGAGCAGTGAAGAAGTTTTTTGTGGTCTTTGGTGTTTCACACAACACAAGCCAATGGCTACCAACACTTTGAGATTTAAAAAAGCAAATATAGGCAACGTGAAATTAATACAAGCAGCTCTAGATGAAATATTGAGGTCTTATGAAGCAAAACGATCAGTCTGTGCAAGAAACTGAACATTATTACCTGTAATCCAGAGCCTCAGGCAAACGAACTGGTTCATGAACGAATCATTCTTTCGAAGCGATTCTTTTGGATGAACCAGTTCACCAAATTTGACTGAAGCTCCTAAAACATTTTCATGTTCAGGTACGAGTCAAAATTCACTTTCAGACACCTGAGTCATTCCAACTGGACACAAACCAAAACAGTATCTGATCCTATGATGAATGAACTGATTCAGTGATTCAGTGAATCACTTACTCGAAAAGGCACTGGAAACAGTTTGACTCAAACTGAAGACGGATGTCTAGTGAACTGAATCATTCATTGAATCAAATTGTCCAAAAGAATCATATTCTCCTGTTGCCTGATTCGCTTTATTACATGTTGTAAATACTGTTTCTTTTCTTGCACAGACTGATCATTTCGCTTCATAAGACCTCAATGTATTGTCAGGAGTCACATGATTAAATAAGCTTTGCCTGGTTATGCTTTTATGAGTCTTAAAATGCTGGTAGCTATTGATTAGCAGTTTATGGTTCACCAAGGAGCATGGACTCATCCAAAAATCTTCTTTAGTGTTCTACTGAAGCAAAAAGAGTCATATGTTTCTTAGGAATTATTATTTTGGGTGAACTATTCCTTTGCCACACCCAGAATCGAAAGGTTTGCGAGTTTCTTTTTCGCTCTCAGCTTCTACAAATTGTGTTTCACAATGCATCTAACACTAAATCTGACAAATGAAGTTTGTTCATTTGTTTTGACCTTTATCGACTAATGAATCATTCAAGCGCAATTTAAGGAAGTCTATCTGAACTCGTCTTGATCTTTCCGTCACAGAATCCACAAAGCGTCCGAATCCGTCTACGAGAGCCGTTTCTGTATTCCAACAGTTCCTCGACTCAATCTGCCGAGAGTAAATTGCTTTTCCCCGTCTCATACGGCGTAGTCGCAAACGCTTAGAGAAGCCAGCTAAATGTTTTTATTGGATATGGCAGCAAACAGTCAGATGTGTGAAGCGCGTGTGAATACCTAATGCATTCTTACCAGGAGGAAATGGACTGTGATTATGATCTTCTCTGTTCTTACAGGTGGAAGGAAGTGATCTCATGTCCATCACCGCTGATGCAAATCACTCGCTCTCTCAAAAGCATGCTGGGAAATCAGTCGGCCATGTGTGAGCGCTGAATTAACATGTGGATCCAGGCTGTTTTGACAAAACTAGTCATGTTACAACAATGTAAAATACTATTAAAAAGGCATCAGTATTACATATTTACCACACATTATGTAGCATGCTAGTTTTCCATTTTTAAAAAATATCCTAATGCACAAAGACAGCAGTAAAGAAACGTCCTCAGTGCTATGTCTCATCAATGGATGCTCTGCAGTGAATGGGTGCCGTCAGAATGAGAGCTGATAAAAACATCACAATGATACAAAATAAATCCAGTCCTTCAGTGAACATCCCGAGAAGACTAAAACTGAAACGAATCCAGCATTAAGATGTTTTTAACTACCAGCTAAATAATCTATAAATCTATAATAATCCATAATAAAAAAAAGTGTTCTGGTCTGAATCAGGAGAGAAATCTGCACAGATCAAGTAGTGTTTAAACAGCTCTAAATAAATATGTGTCTGGATTTTGATGTGAGAGAAAACAAGAGATGCAATTTTTCACTGGAGGATTATAAACTAATATTTAAGCTGGAAGCAATGGTTTGAAGTAACAAAAAAAAAGTCTTAATGATGGATATGTTTCTTACAAACATGCAGCTTTTTTTTATTTTCTAAAAAATGTTAATTGACGGATTATTGTGATGTTTTTATCAGCTCTCATTCTGACGGCACCCATTCACTGCAGAGCATTCATTGATGAGACACTAATGCAATGCTACATTTCTCCAAATCCGATGTTAAAGGACATTTTCAGCAAATTTTAATTTTTAGATGAACTATTCCTCTAACTGAAAGATAATTGCTTCATACATTTTTTGGTCAGTTATTATGCTTTTCTTTTCTCTTTAAAATTTTGTCTTTTCTTTAGTGTGTAATAAAGCTGTTTCCACAAAGTCTCTGTTGACTGGACTTTATCTCTCTTCAAAAGAAACACTTTCCTTGTTTGTAGTCCTTGTTTTGAAGCCTAGATACAAACAGCAGAAGTACAGTAAATATCTAAAGATAGGTCAGAAATAATAATTACACTGCCAAGCTTCGAAACGCCTGAGTACTTTAAGACGTTGCACAGAAAGCTAATTTAATGTCGTTTACTAAATCTAAACTTTCAGGCACTTCTGTATAAATCCAAGTGACTCATTTTTCACCGGAAAGCTGATTGTGCTGCTATACTTGCTAATGTTTTACTCCCAAACAGTGAATATGATCTCTGAATGCGTTCTGATTATATAACTCACTCAGAAGAGCTTCAGATCTCTCACATATGTGCTGAATTTCACTGCTCTTTCCTGCGGCTGACTCAGCCGTTCTTCACTAATGTCTGCGGAGAGGTGTGTGACTTTCCAAGCGATTCCTCTGGCACACGCTGACCTCCATTAAAAGTGTCATTACATATCAAATGATTCAATTAGCAGGATTAACTTAATGACCAGAAATGAGAGAGGAAACCTTACAGGAGTGTCCCAGAGGAAACTGATTAGCTGCTAACAGATGGAGACCAAAATCTGTCCTCAAGAGGGAGAATAGTGCATGTAATGCTACATAAAGTGAATACTGTATCATATTAGCATCCTGCTTCATTTATTTAACAAGCACAAACAGTATGTAGCAGACAATGCTAAATGTGTTAAACTGGAACATTTCTGTTTGTGCACAAAAAACAAACCAAATTAATTAATATATTATAATTATAAATGATATTAAATTAAATTATATATTTGTAAACACAAACTAAATTAATTAATATAATTAATATATAAATTAATTAATATATAAATATATGAATATTAATATATAAATATATTAATAAATTAATATGAACATTTGTAAAAAAAAAAAAAAGAGAAAAATATTCAGACATTTTAAAAACAACAAAAAAATAACAAAAATACAGATCAAAATTTTAATGAAAACAAATTATAAACATAATAAAATGTCTTCATTTTATTTCAGTTAAATTTAAATATAATACGATATAATATTATAATATAATAAAAATATACTACTGTATTTTTTATCAATTAAATGCAGCTTTGGGGAACATAAAGATTTAATAAAATTTTTAATAAAAATTTTACGCTAATTATATCAAACTTTTTGAATGGCAGTTTAGCAAAAAGCAGGCAAAGCTAATTTTATTAATATTTAATTCAGTAGATTATTCAAAAACAGCCATTTCCAAATTATTATTTAGTATAAAATTTTGTGTATAGTTTGCACCCCTGAAAAAATAATTATACACTGAGAGCAAAAAAAAAAAAGGTTTCAAAAGATACTAATATGTAGACTACTGTAGGTACTAAAATGCACCTTTTTTATTTTTTCTGAGAGTGTATCATAAAATCCTGCAATGCAAAACTTATTTCATGTTGTCCACCTCTATAACCTGATTTCCCAGCTGTCAAGCACGAACGCTGCTGTAATACTGCTAATTCTTTTCATGTCATTTCCATGTACCTTTATTAAGAGCCACGGGGATGTCAGCGGTAATTAAACAGCATGAGATGTCTGACCAGCTGTTGCCCTCGCATGTTTCCAGGTGGGTGGTTTCACACGCTGGGAAATGTGTGCATTTTAATTGTCCAGCATTGCTTGCCCCAAACTCCGGTCCATTCTGGAGTAAAAAGACAATATTATAATGCTGTTTACAATCACGGAGCTGTAATGAAGAGAGAAAACTGATTACCAGCCGGCGCAAACGAGATGCATGACATTCAGGGTCCCACAGGATGCTAAAAAAATTAATAAATAGAAAATGAAGAAGTGATTACGCCATTGTGTTCATTTGCATATGTTTTTCAAGGCAATTAGTCAATAATATGCCACAGATTGAATTTGTAGAGCAAACACTAGAAACGATGCAATGGGATCTCCAGAGATGCGCGGTGAATTTACATGAGCTCTGCAAACCCTGATGGATTCATAAGGTAAATCAGCGGGTGTAATTAGTTTTTAAGTGGCTGGAGTCAGGATTTGTGGCCTGTGTCTTCCCATCGATCGTGTCAGGTGGCTGTTTCTGCATCTATAATGCATGACTGAGGCACTTCTGCTGCTGCCATGATGACAGAAAGGGGCGGAGCTCTGCTGCTTTAATCAGAAGCTCATGAATTATGCATGAGTTCCTCCTCTTCTCTAATGACTGGGTCGCATATGTGTGTGAAACCAAAACTTACGCTTCCTGAGTCTTGTCTAACTAACATCACTCATCTGATCATTTACATAAATTCATTTAACAAAAATGAGAAATCAAAATGAGCTACTGATTATTAATATAATGTCAACCAACTATATTTTTTTCCTCTACAGTATTACTGAGATACTATTATAGTTCTTATTAATTATTTTTGGTTAAAATGTTAGTACTTTTGTTGTGTGTTTTTGTCTTTTTTTAGTTAAATAAATTAAAATATTTTTTCCTTTTAGGTCGTTTATCAAGTACAACTAAATTAATATAATAAAATAAAAATAAAACATTTTAATCATATTTTTTCAGCTATTTTACAAAGCAACATTTCAACTCATAAAACACATTTAAATGCATTTAAACTGAACTAGAAATGAATAACTACTAAAAATTAAATATTGAAATTAAAAATTATAACTATTAAATATTAAAATGTAATATAAACTAAATAGATGTTAAAAAAAATAGTTGAGAAATGTACTTGAGAAATTTTGTCTTGGCAAGCAGATGAAATAAAATAATACAATTGTACAAATATTTTATTTCAGATATTTGCCGGTAATAATAATTTTCATTTTCATTTAATATAACTTGACAATTGAAATAAAACTGAATCAAATTTTATTTTAAAATATATTTGGATATTTTTCTCTCTCCTTCTCTTTAAGAAAACTACTAAAAATTACAAAACCACTGAAAACATTTGACTAAAACATTAACCAAAATTAAAATACTGTATAAAAAAATAAATTGATTTCAGTTCAGGTATTTTTATAGTTTTAGCCACCTCTAATAACCCTGCTCTGTAGAGCTCTTTGCAATGAAGCTAGTGTGTTCTACACAGTTTTGGGATTGAGTCAAATCCCTGTCAGCAGCTCGGGACCACAGTAAGAGGTCCTGAAACTAAAAGACATCTTCATTTTCCAACACCTGTTCACCAAAAACACCTGTTAGATCATGAGCCCATGAAGAGCTCAATCCCATAATCCTCTGCTCCATTCTCTCTCTGACAGACCTTTGCAGCCGAGCACATTTAGACGAGCTGTATCAGTGGCATTAGACAGATTACTCTCTTATCTAAATTGGAATGACACCGAACTATAATGAAGCTCTCGGAGCGTCTCAAAGGAGCGTTTGCATTTCAAATATACGTCTAAAGAGCACGAAATACTCACATTGTGGGAGTGAAACGACTCAAATTAACTAACACTAAACGGTGAACTTGTTATGTGTACTTTGAAGCATTAACGAGATACTGTCGAAAAATAACAGATCTAGAGAGAGAGAGAGAGAGAGAGAGAGAAATTGATTTCTAAGAAAAAAAAAATCCTGTTGAAGCTTTGACCGTGAAATAGTTTTCAAAGAATCTCTGACTGACAGAATATGTTCAGAATGACACACCATTTCTGAAAGAAGCTGGTTTTAATTTTAAGCATGCATGGAATTCCCAGATAATCCTCTATATTTGCCAAAATACAAAATACACACGAGGTGAAATACAGGGATGAGCAGCGCTCAGAACAGAGTTGAACAAACCTATTCAATGCATGAACTTCAGATTTTCAAATTTCAAAATGCTGCATTTTTAGAGAAGAACACATGTTCCCTACAACCAAACAGCACTTCCAAAATCATTAAACAATGTTAATGTTGAAAGTACATGACTTGAATATGTGTTATTTTGTCTAAATAAAGAGATAAAATGTGTGCTTTCAGGTATAATAAACAGTGTAGATGAATGATATTCATATTTATTGTTTGTCATGTTTAAATTCCTCCTGTGTGACAGTTATGGAATATTATCGAATACATTCCTCTTTTTGAAATTTAAATTCAAATTCCAACTCCACATCCTGTAAGGATTCAAATTCAGTTCAGTTTGATTCAAATTCTACATCACCAACTGAAAATGGGTCACAGCCTTCACACAATGCAAATAAACCATGTGCAATATCAACATGAATCTAACATATTTAACCTTAAAGGAACACTACACTTTTTTTCTAAATGGTTTAGTTTTACTGTTTACGAATCCATTCAGCCGATCTCTGGGTCCGGCGGTAGCGCTTTTAGCTTAGCTTAGCATAGATCATTGAATCTGATTAGACCGTTAGCATTTTCCATCGGCTAACGGTCTAATCAGATTCAATGATCTATGCTAAGCTAAGCTAAAAGTGGTAGCACCAGACCCAGAGATCGGCTGAAGTGTCAATTTAAATATCTTTTTTTTTTTGAAAATCATCTCAATAAATCATCTCTCCATTGACGTATGGTTTGTTAGGATCTGATAATATTTGTCTGAGATACAACTATTTTATAATCTGGAATCTGAGTGTGCAAAAAAATCTAAATATTGAGAAAATCATCTTTAAAGTTGTTCAAATTAAGTTCTTAGCAATGCATATTACTAATCAAAAAAAATATGTTTTGATATATTTACGATAGGAAATGTACAAAATATCTAAATGGAACATGATCTTTACTTAATATCCTAATGATTTTTGGCATAAAAGAAAAATCGATAATTTTGACCCATGCATTTAATTGCTACAAACACACCCCAGAGACTTCAGACTGCTTTTGTGCTCCAGGGTCACTGACACATCATGCTTAGTTTGCTTTAAAAATGCAGAAAACAGATGATAATGATGCCAGTTACTGAATTAAACATGCAACACGATCCATGCACAACAATGCATTTTAAACACGTGCTTAATGCACTTTTAACGTCAACATATAATGTACATATTAGACAGTATTGTGTTTCTAATCAGATTGCATGTTTTTCAATGCCAGACAGCAACACAAAACGTCAAAACCTGACTAATGCACACTCAGCTGGATGATCAGATTTGCATTGAACCAAAAGAGTTAAATCTGATGTCCAGCCTCGGTTATTAAAACCAGTCCTCAGCTCACACAATAAACATTGAACTGTTTTGACGGATGGAAATATGATGGCTAAAATCATTAGCTGGAGAAATGACAGATGTGTCTGTGAATTCAGAGGAGGATGAGATCAGATTCTCGCTCTGACACATTGAATTGAACAGTTTTGACATTTTGTCCCAGAAACCGAATCTCGAAACTCTGAAAAGGCGTTGTGACTTGCCTTTGGCTCGACACGCATGCTGACGTCGACTGAGCGATTGATGACGGATGGAAACAGTCAGGGATCGGGTCTTGATTTTAATAATACAAGACAGAGGAAACAAACGTATTTTTGCATGATCGATAACATCATCTGCTGTTTTGATTTCAGTGCGGCTAACTTGATCTAAAGTTTCCGTAAAGACTTTAAAATGCAAGCTTTAAGGTGTTATACAACATCCACAATTGATGCGAAGCAAGCGCCAGATGATATTTCGTCAGATTACACGAGATGCAATGTAACACAGAGCTCATAAATTCTGCGATTCTGATCTATTTATTCTCTTTGGTGAATATTATAAATCTTCTCTTCTCAAAGAACACATTTTTATCTGAAGCAACTTACAGAGTGAAATTTCCAGAGACATCCGATTCTTTCTTGATGTTCCTCAAGAGCCATATGTTCCCATTTCTATTCTTCTCATCTCTATTCATCCCAGTGGAGTTTGTTTAGTAAGTCCACAGTCTGCAAGCATCACCTGAAAAAACTGTCCAATTTTAGTTGGGAATAATGGTAAAACACTCTCGTTTTCCACCTAAACGTCCTTAAAACTATTTTAAATAAAATTGTGAGATATAAAAATACACCTTAAATTAAGTTTATTTTATTTTCATTCACAAATATGTTTTCTTTTAGGGTAAAAACACTTACAATAACATTAATGTATTCATTAATAGTATGTATTTATTATTGTTAGCTATAAGCTAGTTAATAAAAATGCAATTGTTGGATCAGGTGCATTAAATAATATTCACAGAAACAACTTTTGATTTTAATAATGCATTTGTAAACTGAAATAGACATGAACTAAGAGTATTAAATGCTTTAGTAGTATTTTAACGTGTTACTGTAGTTCATGTTAACGAATGTTGTTGACTATAGAAGCCTGTTTTTTTTTTATTTTATCTCACAAATTTTCCAAAAAATTTTAAAAGTCAGAATTATACATTTGCAATTCTGAGAAGAAGTTTCACAATCGTGACACAATTGCAAAAAAAAAAAAAAAAAAAAAAAAAAAAAAATCATAAAAAAATGCAACTAAATTTTGGTTGGAATAAACCAAAGTTGGAAATTAAAAAAAAAAACAATTTAGCAATTTAGAATTTTAAAATGAAAAGAACTTTTTTATTCCATAAAAAAAAAAAAAAAACATTTATAAAATTTCTCACAATTGCAAGAAAAAAAGTTTAATATTTTACAAAATCCTAATTGAGAGATATAAACTGAGAAATGCAAGATAAATTAATTAATTTTTTTTTATTATATATTCCATGGTAAAAAAAACTGAAATGTGAGAAACAACTGGAACCCTTTGTGTTTCTTTAATCCAGATTCAGAGATCTTCTAGTATGCACTGATCCAACTAAACCTGCTATTATTGCATAACCGTCCCAATTCCTCAACGACTCCAGATGGCATGAATATTTGATTATCGTTCACAGTTTCTCCGACGTTTCGGTGCGCAGACACGAAGAATTAAAACAGCAATATTAATGCAATCCGTCTGATGATTCAGCGTTGCTCCAGGAATAGATCTTCATTTTGAGAGAACGATTATTTGGCTCCATCTGAGAAGGACACGGAACAAGTCGGAGACAAATACCTTCCACGGCAGATTATCAGCCAATTACACACAGAGATGAGCTTTAATAAAAGAGAGGCGACCTCCGTCTACCCATCATCCTCTGCGACTGTGCTTTTGGTGATCACTTCACTGACTGAGAGCCGCTGATGTGTTTGGCTCGCCGGTTCAGCCAAACAAACTCAAGTGTGTCCACTGTGTAAAAATGACAGAGGAGCCATCGATGCTCGAGCCGAGGCTGCTCTCACGTTCATAATCAGCGTCTGATTGGGGAAAAATGGCACACTTGTTTCCCAGGGTGCACTGCTTCTGTCTGTGGCTCAGCTTCAGTGCATTGATGCTCCTCACAGCTTCATCTTCGGCTCCAAAGACATTCATCGTTCTGGTTGTGGACTCTACTATTCTTAAATATGGTTATCTTTATAGTGATTGTTTTTGGTGTGAGGTAAGATGCAAGTATCTTAACATTTATTATCTGACAACTGTCTTTTTAAGATATAAAAGGTCACTCTACTTTATGGCGAATTTAGCCGTTTTGAATTAATATAGGCCTAATTATTTACATAATTCATAACTTGATGTGAGGAAACAAAAAACAATTCATCATTTTGCGAATAAATTATGAAAAAAGTGAATGTGCATATTTGCAAAAAAAAAAAAAAGTTTTATATATTCATTTTATTTTTTCCCCTTAAATCTTTTTATAAAATTAAAAAAAGTTTTATGTATTCATTTTATTTTTTCCCTTAAATCTTTTTATAAAAATTTAAAAAAGGTTTATATATTCATTTTATTTTTTCCCCTTAAATCTTTTTATAAAATTAAAAAAAGTTTTATGTATTCATTTTATTTTTCCCCTTAAATCTTTTTATAAAAATTAAAAAAAGGTTTATATATTCATTTTATTTTTTCCCCTTAAATCTTTTTATAAAAATTAAAAAAGGTTTATATATTCATTTTATTTTTCCCCTTAAATCTTTTTATAAAAATTAAAAAAGGTTTATATATTCATTTTATTTTTTCCCCTTAAATCTTTTTATATAATTAAAAAAAGTTTTATGTATTCATTTTATTTTTCCCCTTAAATCTTTTTATAAAAATTTAAAAAAGGTTTATATATTCATTTTATTTCTTCCCCTTAAATCTTTTTATAAAATTTCAAAAAAAGTTTTATATATTTACCGCCCCCCCAGCCTTAAATCCTTTATTTAATTCCAAAAAAAATAAAAAATCCTCCAATGCAATCCAATTACAGCACTGCCATGTACACAACTAACTGTGTGGGTTTTAAACAGCAGATCTGCATAATGCTTTAAGTGTTAAAGTGAACTCTACAGTTATAGATCAACCCTTCTGAGATCTGAACCTACAACCTTTCAGTTAACAGCCCAGATCGTTCTCCACACGATTCCCTTTAGCTGTACTGTACACATTATGAATGGAGGTTGAAACATCTCTCTTCAGTCTGTCTTTGCAGATTTCCCTTCATGGAAACGTCATGATTTGTGCGTGCGAACAGTTCGGAAACAGAAGCAGATGATTACAGTCAGCTGACATTTCAAACTCCCTTGTGGATGTATTTGTCAGCGTTTATTAAAATTGTTGGATGGTAATGCACAGTGATTTGTGTTGCATGAAGAAGGCTGTGTGTCTCTCAGGAGGAGGCAGGTATATAATTACAAGAGGAACAGGAAAAGCCTCTGTGATATGATGACGATATATGGTTTTAATCAGAAGGATTGAATATCACAGAACTTCCTCTACGAGGATGCATAAAAATACCTGACGCTCTGAAATCTGACCTCCAGTGCGACTGGTCAACATATCATTATTAATGTTTTAGTTAAAAGGTTGTCTGTCTGGAAGGGTCATGCATTCTCTTTGGTTTATCGACTGATGTGCATTTTGGTCTTTTTTGCATCACCGAACAATGGAGAAATGAAGATGGCAGGCTTGGGAAACGGAAATTTGTGGTTCGAAACATTTCCAGAGTAAATATATTCTAAATATATTTATGAGCTGTTCTAATGAACGCCGTGGGCTTTTGGTTTTGTCTGCGCTGCAGTTGAACGGAGTAAATATTTGCTTTAGTAATAAACCAGCATTAAACCAGACAGAGGACACATCCAGAGTTTGGTTAGGGAAATAAAATCCCAGATGAGATTGCTAATAGCTCAGTTGTTTCTCACTAATGTGATTAAAGGCGTTTAAAAAAGTCTCTCAAATTCGTCTCTATAAAAATAACGGATCCTAAAGAGGGTTTTGCAGTGATGGCATGAATAGTTTTGGGGTTTTATGGATTCGTATTTTAGTTAAAAACGCCTTAATGCTGGATTTAACTGATGGACTGGAGTGCTGTGGATTATTGTGATGTTTTTATCAGACTCTCATTCTGACGGCACCCATTCACTGCAGAGCATCCATTGATGAGACACTAATGCAATGCTACATTTCTACAAATCTGATGACGAGACAAACAGAGAGTGAGTAAATACTATCGATTTTAAGACATAATTGAACTAAAATTCAAATAAATAACAAAACAAATAATACAAATCAGATCCTAAAAATAACACAGATGCTAAAAAACAACAACATAGTAAGAAATGGTTAAAATATGATTTTAGTTAACAAATATTGAATGTTTTGATAATGTTATGAAATCGCTTTTTCGAAACGTTCACTGAAATTGCCGTATTTAAAAAAAAAATTCTTGGTCAAGTGAATTCTAGAATAAACATTCAGGTAAAGTTCCGTTCTATCATCATGCAAACATTATGGAAATGTTACTTTTGAACATTCTCTGAACATTCCGAAAGAAATACACAGCTAATAGGAAACATTCTCTGAATGTTCTGGCAAGGTTCTCTCAGCGTTATGAACAAACATCTTTATGGATTCGTATTTTAGTTAAAAGCATCTTAATGCTGGATGTGTTTCAGCTTTTGTCTTAACTGATGGACTGTGCTGTGGATTATTGTGATGTTTTTATCAGACTCTCATTCTGGCGGCACCCATTCACTGCAGAGCATCCATTGATGAGACACTGATGCAATGCTACATTTCTACAAACCTGATGAAGAAACAAACAGATAGTGAGTAAATACTATCCATTTTACATCCTCAGATTTCCTTTCAAAGTTTGCTATTAAAGGTCTTCAACATGAACTCAATCTCACTTTATGTCACGGACATTCTTTTTTGTTTTTGCCATAGTGTTTTTTCATTTCTTGTGGAATTTTAGGAGAACAATCTCACACAAAATAGATTTTTAAATGAAAAAGAACAGTCTCTGAAGGGCCCTGGAAGCCTGAAGCGTGATCGACTGTGCTTCAGATGCCTCCTCAAGGACTCCTTCAGTAAAATAGTGCAGGGAAAATGATGAAAAACTAAACGAAGAGAAAATATATGAAAATCGTGTGAGGGAAAAACTCTCTTTTTCAGCTACAGTCGTCTGTATGTAATTATGTAGACAGAATTTTGCACTTGTTAGCTGATTTCTCAAAGTAGGACAGTCGAACAAACAGCCTCCGAACAGCCTTACAGCAGCATTATTCAGAACACGGAGATAATTCTCCCTTTATTCTGACGTCTGGCTTGTAAACCGAGAGCCAGTGTTGCTTTGCGACAGTGACACTTTAGGAAAATGACCAGAAACGTGCTGTTTACGCTGTGTGCGCTGAACAAACGCTAACATCTCGCTTTCACCGCTGAGGAATGGAAAGAATTACACGTCTTGCATGTTTAATGCATCTTTTTTATTGCAGACAGAAACTTGCATATTGCAGCTACAGTAAATGGCTTTTACAAACGAGCGGGGCAGATGACGGACGTTTCTATTGGCTGACGGCGGCGAGCTCGGACTTTAATTAATGACTCCCAGCAGGCCGAGAGAGAACTCCTTCGGGACAAGTCTCCGAGCGTTTCTCATCTCTGTGCGGCCGCAGATTGAAGGAGAAGCATCTGTGAGCCTGAAATGAAGCTTTGAGATGCTGACCTGAGATCAGACTCTGATCTGCTTCAAACAGGCAGCTAAAACCTGCTATTAACTGGGTTTATCTAGCTGGTTCATTCTGGAGCTCTATGCTATTTCACACATACATTAGGTTTTTCATATGACAAGGAACAATTTTTTTTATTTATATAATTACACTAGCTAATACAATGCTCTAAAAAAACATTTGTTTATTTCAGAATGTTCTCTCTGTGTTCAAAAGTGCATTTTTTTTTATTTTTTTTAAAAGAACATTCCATTTTAGAATTATGGGAATGTTACAATGTTTCACTGTTCTGTAAACATTCTGTAATAAGTAACATATATAAAAAGTAACATTAGATAAACATTCAACTAACATGTTTCAAAAATAAAACATTCCATTTCCAAAGTATCAATAACATATTTTTGCTAACATTTTGGGAAAATTATTAAAGAACTGATAACTATGAACAGATATTATAATAATCACAAATAATGCACTGGAAGAATGTTTGTTCATAATGTTACTAATTAAATACACATATATTTTTAAAATTCATTGGTGAAGAATTTAATAAAAAGAAATTATTTATTAAATAAAAAAATATATATATATATATTTATATAAATAATAAAATAGTTTACATGAAACAAAAATAATGTATTTAGAATGCATTAATAAAAAATGTTTTTGTAAATGTTTGCATAATAGTTACTGAAAGAGCTATTATAAAAATATAATTTATTGAATAATTATATATTTTTATAAATAAAATAAATATTGATATACATAATGTGTGTTTACTGTATGTGGCTTACAAAGGAAAAATTAATTAGAACACATTAATAAAAATAAATTAGTACACAAATGAATAAATAACTGAATATTTGTTTACTTTTTTGTTATTAATTAAAAAAAATTACTGGTGAATCATTTATGAAAAATAATAATTAAAGTTTTTTTAAATAAATATATATTTTTTAATAAATAAAATGAATGTACATACAGTATACATCTAAGTGTTTTATAAGAGAATGCAATTTGAATAAATGTGATTTATTTACAATTTCAGTTTCTGTCCACACTAGCCATTAATTTAATTTAATTTAATGTATGCATTTAGCAGACGCTTTTATCCAAAGCGACTTACAGAGCATTCAGGCTATCAGTTTTTACCCAGTGATCCTGGTTCAAACAGCCGAATGTTGTGTGTTTGTCTTTTTAACCCAGTCCAAATCTATATACTCCTGTAAGAGAGTGAACGAGAGTATATTTGTGGTTTCAGGTAACGCATGAATTAATAAAATACAGAAGGCCTATGCCAGTGATGCTGAAAATCATCTTAAACTAGCCTAAGATGGTCTAGTCTGTCTCCAAGCCGGACCGCTTTAGCTTCACAGCTTTATTTTCAACAGGGAATGACAAAATGTTCAATTTTCCACGCTTTCTTTCCAAGATGACAGCTATTCACAGTAGCTGCAGAAGAAAACCGACAGTAAATCCCAAAGATCGGATTTAAAAAGCAAATCAGATTTCCAAGCAGTGAACAGAGTCAGGGTCACGCGGTTATGTGCAAGACACGCTCGTGCAAACTCAATCCTGTTTCACACAAGAGAGGAACTTTAACTAGTTTGGGATGCCCCCCTGAAGTTTGATATTGTATGTGTAAACTAAATATTAAGTGCACATGCAACTCGTTTTTAGTGTTTTGATTTTCTGAGCTTGTTGAAATAGATTCTGGGATACATTAAATACATGCTAAACTGAGATTAAGTATAGAAATGTTCACATAAACGACATGCAGCAGCAGCGTGCACCGTTTCCAGGCCGTGTTTTAGGATTCAGAGTCAGACATGAGGGTCTGTGTTTGAGACGTGCCTCGGGGTTCATCTTCTGAGAGCGTTCGTGTGCACGGCTTTGATCTGGAGTGTGTTCACATCTAACACTGAGTCTATTAGGAGGCTTTCAGATCACAAGTTTCTCTAAACGCTGAACACAAGCTTGAGAAACTTTCCAAAGTGCATCACTTTCCTCGTAATCTACAGCATTTATACTAATGTTTTTAAAATAAGGGTTATATGCTCACAGAGACTGCATTTATTTGATCAAAAATACAGTAAAAAGCATAATACTGTGTAATATTATTACGGTTTAAAATAACAGTTTTCTGTCTGAGTCGGTAACAAAGTGTAATTTATTTCTGTGATGCTCCGCTGTATTTTCAGCATCATTCCTCCAGTCTTCAGTGTCACATGATCTTCAGAAATCATGAAAATATGATGATTTAATAATCATTTCTGATTATTATCAGTGTTGAACACAGTTGTGCTGCACAATATTTCTGTGGAAACTGTGATGCATTTTATTTTTCAGGATTCAAAGATGAAAAAAAAAAAGTTTAAAATATGTTTTTGAAATACATTTTTTTTTGTAACATTATCGATGTTTTTACCGTCAATTTTGATAAATTTGTAATGTCTGCTTGCTAAATAAAAATTTTAATATCTTTTTTTCTTAACCTTTTTTATGATGATTTCCACAAAAATATGAAACTGTTTTCAACATTGATAATAATCAGAAATGATTATTAAATCATCATATTTTCATGATTTCTGAAGATCATGTGACTCTGAAGACTGGAGGAATGATGCTGAAAATACAGCGGAGCATCACAGAAATAAATTACACTTTAATAGATATTCATATAAACAACACTTATTGTAAATTGTAAAAATATTTCACTATTTTACTGTTTTTACTGTATTTTAAATCAAATAAATGCAGTCTTGGTGACCAGAAGAGACTTCTTTCAAAACCATAAAAACAAATAACAAAAAAAACTTTCTCGTCATAAGTTTCTCGCACTGAAGTCATAATTAGTTTTTTCATGAAAACAAAAAACACACTGTATGTGTTCATAAGTGACACTGCAGTTTTGTCCATTCCTTTCATTATTTCTCTGATATTTGGTCTTATTTTTGACGATTTGTCCTTGAGCTCGTCTCTGAACCCTGTGGCGTGTGTCCCGTCATAAAAGATAAAAACCCATGTTTGCTAAATGACACACAAGCAATAACCACATCCCTGTCGTGAAATGGACACAAACTTATTTATCTCCATAATGATGAAACGGATTAAGAGCAATGCATGCTGGGTAACGTCTAGAGAGGAGATGAAGGTTATTGAGATGTTTATGTGCGGATAGCTAAAGATGTCAACTCCTGTGAGTTTGCATTAATGAGCAGCTTCTCGTTCTCAAGGTGAAATGAATCCCAAAACAGACATGCCACCTGTTTATCACTAAACCTTCATTACCATCACTAGCTGGTTCTGATTTATGTAAAGTAGCTCAGAAAACACATAATTGAGTCATTTTACTCACTCTGGAAACCGATGTGAAGGTTAGCTTTGCTTTTAAAGCCCTGGGTAAAACTGCCGAAAACAAGAGGTTATAAAGTAACCGTGTTTAGCTGAGAGTAAAACTATTAAGAGAGAGAATCAGGATCTCACTTTGACCTTCTGTGTGTGTTTATATTCACACCTGCAGGACTCTCTGACCAAGCACCGCCCACATGACAGGAAGAAACCCTTTGATTGACATGTAAGTCGACCAACCACAGCTCATTCAGGAGCAGGGATGTAGTAGACCGGACAGAAAACAGTGAACTGAACACAACTGAAATATGAGGAAAAATTAAGAAAATTAATGACACACACCTGAACCAAATGACATAATTAAAGGGAGACAGAAATTATGCATATGCATAATTATATATATGTTAAAAGCATATATTAATTCGTATACATTTTATTCATAAATATATACAATTAGATACATCTAAAATAAATGAGCATTAAAATTAAATAATATTATAGATTAAATATATCTAGAATACGCATTAAAAATAATGTTATTTACTATTAAATAATAAATGATCCGTTATTTAAGACACACATTAATGTAAATGTAATATAAACAAATAAATAAATATTTTAAATTAACTTTATACATAATATAAAGATACATATATTATGTATATTCTATAATACTCATTTTTATAATTCTATAATTCTATAATTCTATATATTTATTTATTTATTTATATATATATTTCTATACTATAAATAAAAATGTACATGTATATATTTAATTTAATATGTTTGTTATAAAATAAATACATCTACAATAAATAAAGTATAAATAAAGAATATTAATGTTCTAATATTAAAGAAATATATATAAATATCTTTTACACCATTACACTGATAAATTGTATTCTGTGAATGTGTTTCCATCATAATTTATGTGCATGTCTTCTTTGAATGTTATGCACATTTTAAAACATGCTTTGCAGTCCAGGGTTTTTTAATGCCATTTCCCAAAATTTGCATATAGATATGTGCATGAAACCATAGCTACAGTTAAGCAAGTATGCAGGGTTTCCCTAATGAAAACAGCAGAATAACCAACAGGACGGTTTAGGAGTGTGTAACGTGGGATCCAGCAGCATCGCTTCAACACACACCTGTGTAGAGAGCTTTCCTTCACCAACACCACTGTTAAATGAGTTTAGCAACATTCTCCCATCTGAAACGAGTGAGTAGTTAGTGTTTGTGAGGAAGGATTGAACGAGCGTCTGTTGACACTGAGCTGTCAGACTCTGCTGTCGGAAGACAAACGATAAAACAACAATTATGAAGACTTGAAAAGAAAGAGCTACAAGCATGTGGGGAAAATTTACACTCACTCCAGCTCTCTGATGATTACAGCCTCTGTGACACACACACACACACACACCCACACACACACACACACACACACACACACACACACACACACACAGTTTTCTGCGGAAAGTCTTTCAAGGAATTCTCCAGCAGCGGTATCAAGGCTGTTATCAAATTTCTGAAATGTGCAACATATTTCATTTATATTTTATATTTGATTCTTCTGGATCATTAGGAGTTTTATACTCTTTCATTTTTTATATGCAAATTTCTAAGGCCTTTAAACAATCAAGATGATCACAACTCTTTCTTTTAGACGGTGGATTCACGTTTTTTTGCCAGAAGCAGCAGTTTAAAGCTAAAAATATTTTAATGAAGGATTTATTTCTTACAAACACGCATTTTTTGTCTTCTCCAGATGTTAACTGATGGACTGGAGTGCTGTGGATTATTGTGATGTTTTTATCAAGATTCTCATTCTGACGGCACCCATTCACTGCAGAGCATCCATTGATGAGACACTGATGCAATGCTACATTTCTACAAATCTGATGAAGAAACAAACTCATCCTGATCGTGCTTTTTGCACTTAGTGTAAATGAGCTGCTATTTATAGCATGTAATTTTTTCATGCACTTAGTCGCTTTCATATTTTTGTCTCGTCTGCTAGAAATAGTGGCAATCATTTTGCATTATTTATAATTTATCATAATTGCACGTGATTTGTTAAAAATGAAATGAAGTGTTTCTGTCAGCTAATGGAATTGTTCTCCATGCATTTGAACTATTAAAAGCCGATGCAGATTTGAACACATCTGAAGAGCTCGTTGAATACTCTCAGCGTGATAAATGAATCTCTTCAAAAAACAAATGGTTTAATTTCAAGTTGCCTTTTTACTGCAATAAAAGGATAATTAGAGACGTAGCTGTCAAAAGAACCATTAACATGTTAATGGGTTTGTAAATTGCGTTGATGTCTCACAGTGCATGATGGGATGTTGGTTTGCTGATC
>NC_068410.1:2368283-2413283 GCF_023724105.1 Carassius gibelio | reverse complement strand
ATACAGTCACATTCAGAAAGAAGTCCATACTTCCGCGAATCGTCCTCGTATTGTAGAAAACCTCGTCCGTTCTTCCTGAAAAAGTGAATGTTATTTGTATAGATCTGTTTCGCAATCGTTTTTCATTGTTGTATAGACTGGTGCGATACGTATCCGTATATATCTCGTGTCTTCTGTGCAAAAGTCTTTGAAATTGGACATATACACATTCACACACAGCGTAGCATCACTTCCTCCTGCTTCCGCGCCCTTGGCATCACATAGTAAACAAAGAGACTAACGAAAGAGAGCTGTGCAGACGGGACGGGTGTGTTTTTTAGCTAGCAGCATCCTCCGTGGGTTGGTCGTTAGATAAGGCACCGCTGCGTTACGGACTCTCTTTAGGACCGCAGGAGGAGGCAGGACGGGTCAGAATGTGCTCTCGAAAACCACACTACATGAGCTCGGTTTCAAACCCTAGTGAGCTGCCTACCTAGGGAGCCGCCTTCTCATGCAGCATCTGAACCATGATTGATTTGAAACACTCTGAACTCCTCATATCACACTGATTGGATG
The DNA here is from genome assembly GCF_023724105.1 of Carassius gibelio. NCBI lineage: Eukaryota > Metazoa > Chordata > Actinopteri > Cypriniformes > Cyprinidae > Carassius > Carassius gibelio. Next base: position 2,412,728 of record NC_068410.1, on the reverse strand, counting down.
TTGCAGGTGAACAATACAGTGGTTCTTAAATGGTGCATCGTGTCCGAAAAAAGTGAGTTATACAATGCATCTAATCACAAATCGTTAGGATAGTGAAAAACAGATTGTGAAAGTATTGTGGAAGTAGGGAGGAGGCAACACGTTTCACATCTTTTGTTGTTGATGCTGATGTTAGTTTAAGGTCAACTCAAGATAGAAATTCATCTGATTTTGATGTAATTTTGCCATAATCCTTTGCTTTATACAGTATATACTAAAAAAACAACAACAACAAAACATTTTGTTAATTGAAATGTAGCTGTGATAAAATACAAATATAAATATTAGGTGGTGAACATTTTTAACTAATCAATTTTGTTTGCTAACTGAAATTAAAATTGCATAATAATTATAGAAAACTAAAGCTAACCTAAAGCTGAAATAAAATAAAATATAAAATATTAGGTGAAAAGCTTAAAAGTACAAGATCAAAAACTAAAACTGTTCATAAATGACAAAAAATTAAGCAAAAAAATGTTTTGATGTAAATTAACCTGAACTATCAATTTTGAATCAGTTTTGCATGATTAAAAATGTTGGTGCATGAACATAAAAATAAATATTGAGTCTTTACTTTTTAATGTAAAATCTAATGTAAAACCACTTGAGAACAACTTGGAACAAAAACTACACGCTAGTGTTCAAACATTTGGGGTCGAAGTGTCTGAATTAAGTGTTTTTCTGCTCAGCAAGGCTGCATTAATCTAATCAAAAATTCAGTGAAAATTTTTACATATTATTGCTATCTTAAGTAGCAATTTTCTATGTTAATCTATGTTAAACTATAATTTATTTTGTTGCGCAGCTGTATTTTCAGCATCATTCCTCCAGTCTTCAGTGTCACATGATCTTCAGAAATCATTCTTATATTCCAACCCGATCTCACAGCAATTCGTACATTTTTCACAAGGTGGCTTATTCGTACGAATTTGTAGGACCACACTCTATTACTGTTGCCAAATCGTACGTATTTTACGAGTTGCACAATTCGTATGATTTTGTAGGAATGACCTACACCTAAACCCGCCCCTAAACCTAACCGTCACTGGGGTCGTATAAAATCGTACGAGTGAGGTCGTACAAATTCGTACGAATATGCCACCTCGTAAAATACGTATAAATTGGTCGTGAGATAGCGTTGTATATTCTCAAGAAACATTTCTGAATATGAAAACAGTTGTTACATTTTATTTTTCAGCGTTTATTATAAATATCTATAGCATCACTTTTGATCAGTTTGATGCATCTTTAGACACTGTTGAAGTAGGCAGCTCACTAGGTTTGCTGTGTCATGTTTGATACGTGTTAAACACAGGAATCAACGGAGTGTGTGTTACTGCAACAACGTCAATATGTGGACAGTCCATGTGTGTGTGTGCTTCAGTCCGTCACACTGTGCTCTCCAACATCCACTCTGTGCTGCTGAACGTCACCCTCCGGCTGCAGGGCGGTGACACGTCTGTGTTGAGCTGGGTGGTGGATTTGTGCCGGCGGGTTCGAGCCCGGCGAGGGTAACTGTTGCTCTGGAATAGAGCATAGTCTCCGTCGAAGGAGAAGCGATGCCGAGTCCGAGCCAGTTCGCTGGGCAGGAGCCCTATGTTGGCCAGTGGCCCCTTCCGAGGGGGCTCGTCCGGGTTGGTCCCGGACCCGATCAGACACAAGGACATGGTGGAACCCGTCAGGCTGCTGTCCGTCTGCGTTTCGTCGCCCAGACTGGCTCTCCGAGACGACACCGGCGGCGCTATCTCAGACGGCAGCTCGACTTTGAGCTCCTCTTGCGTTTCTTCCATCTTCAGGAGCACCAGGGCCTTGCAGTCTTTCCCGCCGGGAGACTCGGGATACTCTTCCTGCTTCGAGCCGGAGCATCCCGGGTGACTCCCGTTGGTCTGTGAGTGCACCTGTACACCGGCGTCTCCTTGCGCTTTGGCTTTGGCCGTGTCGACCCCGCCGTAAGTCTTGTAGCGGATCATGAGGATGATGATGAAGACGAGGACGGAGGCCACGATGATGCCGCCGATGATGATGATCATGGTGCCGCCGAGGAACTGTGTGGGGATGAAGCGGCACTGACCCGCCTCTGCGCCCGTGTGGAACTGAACACAGCCCACCACGCGTGTGGCCGTCAGAGACGTGATGCCGTCGTCATACACCGCCAACACACACAGCTCGTACTCACGGCCCGCCGCCAGATCGTTGATCCTGAACGTCTTACTGACGGACGGAATCATCCTAGAGAGAGAGACACGGGAAGACGATTCAGTAAAGAGTCGTTTTGAGTAACTTAATGCATCTCTCTGTTTGATTCTGAACAAAACATTCTACACTGAAGTAATAACTTACTACATTCTTATTAATATTTATTTATTTATTTATGTTTCTGACTCAGTTTTAGTGTTTTCTAGTCTTATTAACTAAAATCTAAATTACTAATAAAAAAATAAAACAATTACTAAAAATGAAATTAAACTTAAAATTGAGAATATGAAATTAAAAGCTAATTAAAAATATTAATAAAACTTACAATAAAAGTAACAACAACAACCCGTTTTGATGTAAGTTCATCATAATTAATATATTAACATTAATGCAATCATTATATTAATGTTAATATTTATTTGTTTATTTATGTTTCTGACTCTGTTTTAGTGTTTTCTAGTCTAATTAACTTATAAAAAAATCTAAACGACTAATTAAAAATAAAACAATTACAATTTTTTTTACTAAAATTAAAATTAAAATTGAGAATATAAAATTAAAAGCTAATTCAAAAGATTAATAAAACTCTAATAACAACAACAACAAGTGTTTTGATAACTATAATTACATTCATGTTTCTGACTCAGTTTTAGTGTTTTCTAGTCTTATTGGTTGCATCTGTTTATTTTATTTATTTATCTATTTAATTTTGTTAATAAAATATTCCATAGCTAAAAGAAAAATAGAAATATTAGGTTCATCTAGTTGGAGTGCTAAAATTACTAACTGAAATAACAAATGGAAATTAAAATTCTAAAATATAATTATATATATATATATATATATATATATATATATATATATATATATATATATATATATATATATATATATATATATATAAAATATATATATAAACACTTCAGCTGAAAAAAAATTTCTTTCATTTTTTAGCTGAAATAAAATAAAGTATAAAATATTACGTGAAAAACTTAAATTAAACAAACGTTTTGATATTTTGCCTGAAAATTCTAAATTGACTAACAGGAATAAAACAAACTATTATTTATACTTTAAATAATAATACAAAATTATAATAAAATCAGCTAATTAAAAACATTAATAAAAGCTCTACTCATAACAGTGTTTTCAAGCTAATTCATCAGATCTTCACTGTATAATGTAAAAGAAAATACAACCCAGATATTAAATACATTATTACTTAATTATTAGCACCGTTCAAATACGAGTGGTAGCACCTGAAGCAAAACCAGTTTAACGAAATACTAAATGAATAGTTATTAAATTCCTACCAGCATCCATAAAACCTTCTGAACAGGGACATAAAGGTGATTTATGAATGTTATCACGAGGCAGCGCTCTCTTCTCATACCGCTCTGTGAGGTCTCTATCAGTGCCTGTCCGTTCATCCTCTGACCTGTGACTGACCGCTAGCGATGACAGAGCCTTTGTCACGCTAACCTCTGACCCCTGAGACAGTCCCACGCATCATCACCCCTCGTTTCAGAGCGGCCAATCAGAACGCGGCTCAGAAGCGTGGCCTGCAGGGTCGCGCCGGGACCCGAGGTGAAGAGAGGTGTAAATCCAACAAGACATTTCATTTAGAGCCTGTTGTTTAAGTCACTGCCCCACTCTGATCCCAAACCCAGGAACCGAGAAAATAATGGCACACGGATCCCAGAGGAGGAAGCGCAGAACCACAGAGCTCATAACGCCGGCTAATGTGCGCCGCTTCATTCTCACAATCAAAAGTGACACTGCTCTGGAAAACATTTAAAAGCATGCATAAACAAATCTGATTGAGTTCAGGCGCTCGCAGCTAACTGCGTTTGACAGGATTTCAGCTCGCTCGTCCACAACAATGCTGTTTTCAGTGGAAACTCATATTATATTATAACAAAACACAATATCGTCGTTTATGAGCACGTCTCGGTGGAAATCATTATAGTGAAAAGAATGCAACAATGAACAAAATAATTGCATTTTGAAGGATTCTCAAAACATCAGGAAGTCTGACTCATTTTAGAGCATCAGATCCTTTATTTAAACGAACAGATTCAAAAGAATGATTCAGTGAATCATTGGAACCACTGCATTTTAAAAAAGCACAAAGAAATTATTTTAGTAATTTAAGAATAAACAGTCAAGTGATTAATTTTATCAATGCATTAGTGTTTTCATTAAGGGTTTTTCAAGTTTAATTTAAATTTATTTTAATTTTAGTAATTTTATAATGAGTAGTTTGATGATATTACTGTAGTTTTATGAAGTTATATTTCAGTTAGTAATTTTTCGTACTTAATCCTAATGTAACTTAACTATTACATTAATGTCAATATTAATTTATATTACTTATACAATGTATATTAATTAGTTCTAATACTAAAGCTAGCCTTATTACTATTATTATTATTATTATTATTATTATTATAAATAAATTAATAATAAATAAACTAAAACTTATATATCACAACACTGGTGAATGAATACAACTAATACAACTAGAAATCAATAAAAAAAAATCTGAAATATAAATTTAATATTATATTTATATTTATAATAATTCATATAAATATATATTAATTTATAATTATATATTTTTAATATTTTTAACATGGTAATAATAGTTAAATAGCACTCATATAGTGCTATATTTTAATGATTTAATAATAATAAAAATTGCTTCAGGAACACAGTCCTAAAATTGTTTATAGTTTATACAAAGACATTTATATATACTACAGTATATAGAATATGCTTACATAAATATTCATATGTATTAAATGAATGAATTATGATTATCTATCTATGTTGACATTCGTGTCATGATACTGTAGAGTTGGAGTGGACACATCTGTGTTTCGTTCCTGCTGATGAACTCTTCTCTGGGACTGATGTTAGCACAGCGCTAATGTTAGCTAAAGCTGCTCTGGTCTCGTCCTACACTGAGCCTCAGTAAACACACCAGCGCTGAGCTAACACTGACATCCTCCTGAGAAACACGAGATCTAACAGGCATCTCCTCCATCTGCTGACATTTACTTTACATGTCCACTCCGGCTTAACGCTCACGCTAACCGTGCTAACCAAACATGTGCTGCAAAGACATCTTTCTCCAGTGAAAAGCAGGCGTATATTCAAGAATGCAGATAATTCATATTACAGTGTAGTTTTTAGCATGGCTCTTTTGGACTACAGCTCCCATGATCCTCTAGTGACAGCAAACAAATGCATTTAACGGTATGAATGGATGCTGAGTTTGCAGCTTGATCTCTCCAGAATGTGTCGATAAAGATATCTTCAGAGGAACTGGATTTTGTCTGGAAGTGTGCTGCCATTTAGAGTCAGTCTGAAGCAGTTCAAGAGATAGAAATCAATTCTCAGTTCAAATATCCACTCACTGCACGGTTTGCTTGCATGTGTTTCCAGCTCTCAGTCTTCTCTTGAATCACAGTGAACTGGAGTCGGAGCATGTTTGCACAGAGAGGCCTGGATCTCATCATAGAGACTCAATTAGTGCATGTTTTAAAGCAGAGACGCAGGGTGCTGCCTTCACGATGCTCAGTCGTTTAGATCTAACTGTGCATCTCACTAAAATAGTCAAGAACTTCTCTGGCTCATATTTCACCCCAAAATAAAAATAAAAACATTAATGCAGTTTTCCTGATAATTTTATACTCTAAAATCTCATTACAGCAATTCAAGAAAATCTGTAATAATAAAAAAAATATATATAATTTAAATAGTAATAATAAAATAGTGAATAATATACATTTTTGCATTGAGACAATTTCTCTGATAATTAAGCAAATTTTACCTTTTAAATTCTCATTAGTGGAATGCAAAATATGTGTAGTGTAAATACACACACACACACATACATACATTTATATATATATATATATATATATATATATATATATATAATTATATATATATATATATATATATATATATATATATATATATATATATATATATAATAGAAAAATAATTAAACAGTAAATAATATTAAATAAACATATTTTTTGCATAGTGACAATTTTCATAATAATTCAGCCAACTTTTTTTAAAAGCAGTACAAATAAATATCTAAATTAATAAAATAAATAAAAAATGAAATCACTTTATAATATAATAATAAAATAGTAATGCATATAAAATTTTTTATTAATATATATATATATATATATATATATATATATATATATATATATATATATATATATATATATATATATACATATATATATATATATATATATATATATATATATATAGTTTGGGGGGGGGGGGGGGTATTGAAATGATTGATAATTACGCATATTTTCCCTCCAGAAATCACAACTCAGAAAGAGGTTTAATTTAGTTTTGCCGAATGCAGTTTGTCATTCAGAGATGAGATGAGAGCTGGACATTTCTTTGTGAGATTTGCTCAGGTGCTCGATCTGGGCTTTTAACCCAGACACGTCTGACCTTTAAACCTCACGACGAGATCTCTGTCCCATTGTTGGATAAAGCTGTCCTCTTTTCTGAGAGTCTTTGGGGTTATCAATAATTCAACTGATCTTTAAAGCACCTGTTATTATGTAAATGTATGATTTGAGTGTGTGTGTGTGTGTGTGTGTGTGTGTGTGTGTGTGTGTGTGTGTCGGACTTGGGTGCAGTGCAAATCTCTGAAGCTGATTTTATACACAGAAGTGAACAGAGGTTCTATCTATCTATCTATCTATCTATCTATCTATCTATCTATCTATCTATCTATCTATCTATCTATCTATCTATCTATCTATCTATCTATCTGTCTGTTTTTAAACATTGACTGCGTCTGACCTTTAATCCTGAGGTCTTTTTCTTTCTCAGCTCAGTCTTTGTGTTTGTTATCAATAATTCAGCTGATCTTTAAAGCACCTGTTATTATGTGAATTTGCTCCAGTTTTGTTGCGTTTGTCACCTTTCGGTCTATTCAATTCTATTCCATCTGTGAACAATATTTTTTAACTAAAAAAATAAAATAATTCAAAAATAATAATAAAAATTTCATTTAACTATAATAATGTAATTCTAAAATAAAAAATGTAAATACATTATGTTGTGTAAATAAGTAAATACTACTTAGTATTTTTTTACAATACAAAAACAACAATAAAAATAGCTTCTTTATTTGATTTATTATTATTAATATTTTGCTATCAAATTATATAATTTAAAATGTATTTTATTTTAATTAAATAATATTCTAATAATGATGATGATGAATAAATAAATATTAAAAGTATACATATACGTACATACTTAAAATAATTAAATATACAAATAACAATGATAATAGATATTAGACTTTTTTTAATCTTTATTTATTTTAATCTTTATTTATTTTAAAGATGTTAATAATAATAATCATTCCTATAACAATAATTATTATTATTTAAGGATTAATTACTTTATAATAACATTTCTTCTTTTTCTCATAAAATATTAAAGATCTTTCTTGACAAGAAATTATAAATTCTATAATCAATCTAACTCTACACTCTTAAAAATAAAGGTGCTTAAAAGCTTATTCACAGCGATGCCACAGAAGAACAATTTTTGGTTCCACAAAGCACCATTCAGTCAAAGGAAGATCCTTCTTTCATCACAAAGAAGTTTTCGTTAAACAGAAAGTTTCTTCAGATGTTCTTTCTGGAATATCTCTATTCTGAAGCACCTTTATTATTAAGAGTGAGTGTAATTTATGCTGGAAAGCTGGTTAACCGAGATTCACGAGTGGTTTTTAATCCAGGATGATTTACAGCGGATAGATTAGACAGCGTCAGGAGTGAGCCGAGGTTAAGTGCTTCAGTTAAAGACACAACAGGGGATCCGAGGAGCCGTCCATTTCATTAGTCACGTCTGTCTTTATGTCTCATTAAAGCAGAGTTTTACCTGTACACCAGGGTGTCGTCGACGGTGCTGTTGTACTGGATCTGGTACATTCTGATCCCGGGAATGTGGCGTTCGGACGGCCAGTGGATGACGGCTGAGTTTGCGGTCAGGTTTTCCACCAGCACCCTCTTGTTCTGTGGTTTGGTGTCGTTGCTGCCGGATTTGGTGGAGGTGGTGATGTCGGAGAGCCCCGGGTCGGCCTCCCTCATGTGACCCGAGTTGTTGACGAAGAGCGGCAGCGGGATCATGTTGACTTCCACGGCTGCGGTGGCGATGCCGGCCGCGTTGGAGGCCACACAGTTGAAGGCGCCGCTGTCCTTCAGTGTGGTGATCAGGATGTCCAGCGTGCCGTTGTCGTACAGGATCGTGCGAGAGTTATTGTGCACCAGTTTGCCGTCGGGAAAGCGCCAGTGAATGGTGGGATCGGGGTCACCCATCGCCTTACACTTGAGAGTCACGCCCTGACCCTCCATCACGTAGGGTTTGGTGACCTGGGTGAAGAAGTTAAAAACAATGTTAATAAATGTCCATTAAAAAAAAAAAAAAAATTACAATGTTTAATGAAAAATAAAAAATTAAATTAAATTAAATTAAATTAAATTAAATTAAATTAAATTAAATTAAATTAAATTAAATTAAATTCCTGCATGAAGTGTGATGTTAAAAACAATATGCTTTTAACACATATATGTTATATGCATAGTAAAAAAAAAATCCAAAGGGAGATGATGCACCTGAAAGTTAATGGAGCTTTAATGTGACAAAATAATATTTAGAAATTATATTTTCTAAATAGTTATTCATTAATAATTTAAGTACACAAAAAAAAAAAGTTCAAAAGTCTGGGGTCAGTAAGATTCTCTGTTAATGATACATAGTTGTGAGCTATATCATTTCATGATTCTAAAATATAATATGATATATTTTCTAAACGTTTTATTATAAAATAATTTTTGAGACCTTTCTTCACATTTCTGTCAAGAATACAAAATTAGAATGTATTTAATTTTAGATTGTTATCTGTCAGTCTATCTATCTAGCTATAATTATTTTATAATCAATTATTTTCTATAATTTGCTTTTGAAAGGAATCTCTTCTGCTCATCAAGGCTGAATTTATTTAATAAAAAATACAGTAAAAACAGTAAAATTGACAACTATTATTACATTACTTATTATTTAATATTATTACTATATATAACTTATTTTCTATACAGGATTATTTTGTTGATTAAAATAAAACTACAAACGTAATCATGAAATAAAATGAAATAAAAAACTTAAATTTACAAAAATACAACATTCAAATTATGTAAAAATAATGGTATTTCAGTTTTGATACATTTTTAAAAAATAATGTAAATACAGTATATTTACTTTTAATATACTCACACAATCCTGCTCTAGAAACAGTTCTGATGATTCTCTTTCTCTCTTTTAATTAAATGTTATAAATTGTATTATTTTTAAATGTAAATTTAACATAAAATAGTGGTCGATCGATCTTGGTTTTTTGACAGCCAATACCGATATCTTGGAAAGCAATGGCCCGATAGCCGATATAAAGCCGATATATGTATATATATTTTTTATTTATATTTAAGAAATGTTAAATCATTTGGCAATGGATTAAAAATAAATGTGCAAAATAGTCATACTTATACTTTAGATCATAAGTATTTTTCATGAATAAATAAATATTTAAAAATATAATTAAAAAGGATGTAAACACTGTAACCAACTGTATTCTGAGAAGTCTGTGTGTGCTCTACTGCCTTTCAGCACGCCGTCAAAATAAAAGTCCCCCTTGAAACATCGGCCGAGCAGGAAAACTTATCGGCCAATACCGATATATTTGAAAAATGCCAATTATCGGTCCAAATATCGGTTTTGGCTCTATATCGGTTGACCACTAATAAAAAATGTATAACTTTGCTAGCTTATGGAAACTTTAAATTTGAACATATTTTTTCACGCAGTCGTGTTTGCTGACCTGGTGTTTGGTGATGAGCGGCGGCTCACAGATGAACTCCTCCTCTTGAATGGACCAGAAGTACTTGTCCATCAGGAGTTGAGGAGAAGCGCAGGTCTCCAGGTCGTCTTCCCTCGTCAGGCGACGCAGCCAGAGCAGCTCACAGTTACAGTGCAGCGGGTTTCCTCCGAAGCTCACCGTCAGTCGGGACGAGCCGGTCGCTCTGGGCTCGGACTGCACCTGCGCCTGCTGGAACAGTGCGTCCGGCGGAAGCGTCTGAAGACGGTTGGACGTCATGTCCAGCCGCACAAGTTTGGTGAGGAGCGTGAAGGTCCCGGGGTCGATGTGGTCGATCAGATTGTGGTCCAGCGTTAAGGTGTTGATGGTGGTCATCCTGGCGATGGCTTCCCAAGGTAACGTCCTCAGGTTGTTGTAGGACAAATCCAGGTCCTCGATGGTGGAGACGAACTCGTCGAAGGTGGACGGTTCGATGTGGTGAATCTGGTTATTGCCAAGGATCAGGTGTCTCAGGTTGATCAGACCCTTCAGCTGGTCACTGTTGATGACCGTTAGCCGGTTACCGTCCATGTGCAGCGCTCTCAAAGACTTCAGACCCACAAAAGCGTGCGGCGCGATCTGACTGATGGTGTTACGGGACAGAGTGAGGTGCACTAGGCTCGTCATGTTGACAAAGTCTTTTCGGCGCACGGCGGTGATGAAGTTGTCGGTCAGACGGAGCTCGACTGTCTTGCGGTCGATGGTGGGCGGCACGAAGAGCAGGCCGGTTTTAGCGCAGAGGAGCGTGAGCGTGGGCGAGATGGTCTGACAGATGCAGCGACCCGGACAATGCTGAGCCTTCACCAGCGCGCCGAACACCAGCACGTAAAACACCAGCCTCTCCATGATTCATCAGCTTCCTACACCTGCACAAACACACAGAACCAGACGAGCCATGTTAAAAACCACACGCTTTTAACACACAGAACTATCTGCACAGTCAGAAATCCAAGGGAGATGATGCACCTGAAAGTTAATGGAGGTTTAATTTGACAAAGTAACACTTAGAAATGTTCAGAAATTATAATTTAGGGATAATACTTATTCAATTTAAGTATATACAAAGAAATAAAAGCACACTTCTGTTCAAAAGATTGGGGTCAGTAAGATTTTTTTTTTTTTTATTAACACACAGAACTAGATGTCAGGATTCACACACACACACACACACACACACACACACACACACACACACACACACACACACACACACACACACTTCTGCATTTCATTCAGTATAAAACAGTAGACTACACACACACACACGCAAAACAACAACAACATTTTATTTCTAACTTACTACAATTATATATATATATCAGTTAGTTGCCATGCATTCACATTCCAACATAAAAAAGTTAAATATATATATTAAATAAAATTGCCATGTTGAAGCACTAATGTTATTAATCAGAAATAAATAAATAATACTGAAAAAAACTAAAGTAAATATTTATTTAAAAGATATAAAAACGACAAAAGCATTCAAAAAATGTATTGAAATTGAAATGAAAACTCAAAATTTACAATGAAAACTAAATAAAAATAAACCTATTTTTTTGTTAACTAAAATGTAAAAATTAAAAGTGAATTAAATCTAAAAAAAATTACAATTAAATAAATAAATATAAATAATAATAATAAAAATGGCAAAACTACTAAAAGTAAACTAAAACTAAAAACTCAAAATATTAAATAAAAAACAAAAATAAAATACAATTGTTTCAATTTTAACCTTAAACTGAAATAAAAATAAAAATAAACTCTAAATAAACAAAAATAAAAATGGCGAAAGCACATAACAAAATTAGTAAAATTAAAGCAATGTAAATGTACAAAAAATGTACAAAAAAACTGACTTTATTTCTAAACTAAAAATGAATAAAAAAACTAATAATAAAAATATTATATAGAAGTACATTATTTAGTAACAAATTTACTCAAGTGTAAACGAAAACGGACATAAATTAACATTTAGATGGCAATAAATAAATAAATAAATATCTGAAATTTAGGCTCCTAAATGTATAAGTCATTATCATGTTTTTCAGGAACTTCTCGTAAGAATGTTTATTAAAAACAACACAAAATTAATCAAAAACATTTACATTTTTAATATCACTCACCAATAAACAATTAATCTGACATAAATAAACGTTTAGAGATGTCAATACATAACTAATAAACTGAGGCTCGTACATTCTCAATGCAATGTATTAGCTAGTAGAGAAATTGAATATTTAAAAAGAAAACCAATTATCTGTGAGGCACAATATCATTTTATCCACGGTGAACCGATTGGTCTGAAAAAAAGCAGAAGTGTTGGTGACATCAGCTGGAAATGAAAGTCTTTTGGAAAGCAACCCATGTTACCAATTAAATAACCAAACCAAAGCAAGCTTTTCAATGTAAAGGTGAGGTTACTGACCTTCCCAATCCTCCTATAGCGTAATAACGCTTGTCCAAGGAAAAGCAGCTCATACAATATAAACAAGCCTCAGAAAATCAGCCCAAATCTCTGCCATGTATTTCTTATAAAACACAATGCGGATGGAGATTTTCCTCTTAATCGAAGGCGGTGGAAATCTCAGAGTAATAGCTTTGTGCGCTGCGGACCGATTCTGAGCCCAAGTAACGCTGCGGAAAATTAGACGCTTGTAGGAGTGACTTAATTGTGCTATAAATTGTGGCAATAAAGCGGAAGGGACCATCATTTGGTGAGTGAATTCTCGATCCGAGCTCTCGCCGTGCTCGAGTTCATGACACGTTTGAGATTTTATGGTGCAGGTGGTGATATAATGAGATCATGCATGAAGCATTGCCTGAATGAGAAACTCTTTAAGTGTTATGGAGTCCCTTTGGCTAATTGGTTTTGTTCTGTTAGCCTCATATATGAAAGCATCACGACACTGAATGCAATATGTCAAGTGTAGTTTTAATAGAATCAAATCGATTCAATTCAAGATATATTCATGAGGATTTTGCTATTTAAAATAAAGCATTACATTATGGATATTAGAAAGAAATGTGAAATTATTACTAAATTAATCACTAAATCAGTGCTGTTTTAGGATTGAGATTTATCTCTTAATTGTGGAATTATTTAAATTTAAGTTATTTTATTTAACATTTTTATTCTTTTTTTACGTTAATATAGTTTTATTCATTTTTATTAGATCTTTAGTTTATTTCAATGATAAAAGACCGAAATGCAACTAGCTAAAATAAGTATAATACGTTTTTTTATAGTTTATTTTAAATGTAATTTAAATATATAGCATTTAATTACATTACATTACATTTTTATTACATTTTACTTTGAATAACTTTTTTTTGCTTTATAAAATAAAGCAACACTCTATGGTCACTAACAATAAAATTAAAATAGTAATTAAAAAGAACATTTTCACAAAATTAAGTGTTGTTTTATTAACTAGACTTTTTTTTTGTATTTTCTGTTTTCATTTTAATTTAAATATATCAGTAAAGTTTTTGTCCATTTTATTAATTGTCTCTGTGTGTGAATATATATATATATATATGTGTATGTATATATATATATATATATATATATATATATATATATATATATATATATATATATATATATATATATATATATATATTTAAAATAATTATATTTTTAGTTATTTTATTACATTTAATTGAACTAAATGAAAATGAAAGACATATTAAAAAGAAAGAAAGAAATGGCAACTAACTGAAATAAAATAAGCTTAAGATAATTTTTTTATTTTTGGGCATAATAAACCTGTGTCAAATGTGTTAATAAATAATGCATTAATAAAATTGTAATTAATTAAAAATGCATTTAAAAACAAAATGAAACCAATTCTGTGTTGACAGTTTTGATTTACTGCAAAATAAGAGACTGATAGCTTCTACTATGAATTTTACTGCTCGGGAACACACACATTACATTTCTAAATCTATTGGCAAGTATAGAAAAGTCGTTATGAAAGTTCATTATTGAATATCTTCAGATGTTCTGACCTGAAGAACCCCAGACAACATCTGACCTTCAATATAACACCCCTCACAAAACTCACGAAATATTAATCCATGAAAATGATTTCTGAACTCATACTGATCTGTCACCGTGCCCATAGACCTAAAAAATAAAGCTTGGCTTTTAATAAAGTCATCAATTCCAACATTCAGCTGTTTGACTTACATCTCCAGCGAAGAAACCTGTAAATCTGATCCCATAATGCACCATGTTAATAATTAATATCACTTTTTTATCAAGACTTTTAAGGAAATAAAATGCATTAGTGAGTTAAAGAAATTAGTAGTTTTATTAATCAAGGATGCATTAAATGTGACATGTATAATGTTACACAAGATTTTCTATTAATCAGAAATGTTTCTTGAGCAGTATATATATATACTTATTTTAAACTGTAATAATATTTGACAATTTCTACAGTTTTAACTGTATTTTTGACCATTAAATAATCATTAAAAATCATGTCAACTCCACGTTTGAACTGTAGTCTATACACTTTTTTAAAAAGCTACTTATGTCACTATTTTAGTTTTCAATTTATATATGTAAGAATAAAACAAAAATAGAATATGCACATGCATATTGTTAAGTAAAAAAAAAAACCATGTAATCTCTTGATTAACATATATTCATACAGTAAAACAGCATGCATAAAAAAAAAATCACATGTCAGCAACCCAGTTTCTAATTCATCCCCTGCTCGTGTTCAGCTGATGAGCCTGTTCTTTTGGCCAAATTAGCAAATGTAATTGCAAAAGCTAATGTGTGTGTAACAGCGGTATCTGCAGAGCTCGTGAATGCCGCCGTTGATCAATAAGCGCAGTCCAATAACGGCCGATGCGCCAGCGACTGAGGAGTAATTGTGTGTGTATTCAGGTACTAACTGGGACACCAGCGGCTTTCCTCGCTGGAGATCGTGCGGCGGAGCACTTCCTGTCTCCGCTCCCAGGATTCGCTCGATTGATCTGCCGTATCTACGGTAACAGCGGAAAAAAACAGCCTGGAGAACTTAGTTTCCAAGGCAACTCTGCACAAGAATGTAGGTCTCTGAATTGCATTAAGCTGCAGGAGAAATCCAGGTCTTGATGGAGATGGAACAGGTATTGAATATTTACGAGTGCTTTAACCAGGCTTTTAAGGAGCGTGAAGAGCGGCGAAGCATGCGACGTGGTACGCTGATCACACAGCCATTAGTTCTGTGCATCACATTATTACGAGTTCTGTTCATGCACTTCAGTCCTCATCGTGAACAGACATTTTCATATCCCTGTCATGTTGCTTTTTGAAACTTTAAGGTGAGACACTGGCGGCAAAAACACTGTTTTTTCAAGCACCTGTCAATTTTGAAATTTTGGGCTTTTTGGTTTTTCATAAAGTGCTTTTTCAAACTAGTGGACGGAAAACATCTAAAAGACAGTGTTAAGTGTTTCTTTTATAGCACTTTATCTGCTTGTGTCAATAGATTTCAATTACAATACATATTTGTAAAGGCCGTTTTCTCAAAATGAGTTTTTTCTTCAACATTGACCCATAAATCTCCACTTCAGTAGCACTTACACACACCAGACTTATAAACATTTTTATTCCTGTCTATATCCTGAAGGTTTATACAGAGGGATTTGTTCATATATATTTTCCTTGATTATATACAACATTTTATTCCCTTCAAAATTGTGAAAATATATTGTTTTCTGGCTGTTCAAAGTATTTTTTCTGAATTATGGAGTGACAAAAAATGATAACCAGAATTCCCTCTGTAAAAACATTTGACTCTAATATGTCAAAAATAGAAAAACATTTTTTTTTGAAACTGACTTCATCTAGTGTTTTTTGTACTAGACATTTATGCAAATTAGCACATATTTCATTAAATAATGCCTCATTTGCATATTTAAACATAACATTTTTGAAAACTTCTACTACAAAAAAATTGGCAATAATCAATATAATCAATCAACTGGGTAAGTAAGGTGATAACTATTAGTTGTTGTTGTTTTTTTGTGCCCTATTCCCCTGCAGTGTCTCGCCTTAAACAAAATGCATTTTTTTGTTGCTATCAAATTCGATCTATCAGGCTTTTATGGCGTTTATAGTCTAATATAGTGAGGACGTGTGTAATAAATGGTTTAATTTTATCCCGAGACTCCACCTGAAGTGCTTTTTTGTGCATATGTTGATTTATATTTATTTATTAAGCAGATGCTTTTATCCAAAGCGACTTGATATTTCCATGAACAAAGACGATGACATTTTGATGGTTCAATGTAAATCAATGAGATCTTTTTAACAGTATTGCAGACATTTAGAAAGATAGAAAGTTAGAAGATAATCTCAGAGAAGTGGAAAAAAAAGAATTTTCACTAGTTCTTTAGGGGAAAATAAATGTGCAAAATCTAAGATTTTTGTGTGAAGCACTTGCATTGAAAGTGAATGCTTAAAACGCATTTAGAAAAGACACAAAACATCAATAATATACATGAGTTTAGTGTGAAAAAACTGCTTAATAATCATTTCTGTTTAAAGCTACAGTACATCTAATCTGACACAACATCATAAGTTGTTTATATACTATTTAAACACAAATAACCCACAGAATAATTCACATGTGTGAGAACAAGCTCAAGTGTGTGAGTTTGATCAGAGCAGATGTACTCTTTCACACAAATACAACACAAACTCATGCATTTTTAAAAGTTAGAGAGTTCAGAAGGTTGCGCTGAACAGGTTCGACTCGCTTCATGAAACTTTCATCAAATCTGCTCTTGTACAACACGAGTTAACACATGTTCTAGCATGACCAAACGCAGAGTATTGCACTTACAGGGTACATAAAGAATAAGTACATACTGTATTAATAAAACATATTGAAGCCAATTTCTCACAATTGCCAAGTTCAAGTCAGAATCGTGAGATATTAAGAAAGATTCAACTTTATTACTCGCAATTGCACGTTTATATCTCACCATTCTATCTTTTTTCTTAAAATGCAGGTTTAATATGTTGTGTCTTTGTTTCTCAGAATTGCGAATACAAACATCTGGAAGACTGAATAAAAAAATGTGTTATTATCTCACAACTGCGAGTTGTAAAGTCAGAATTGCGACAGATTAACTTAAGGCGAGACACTGCAGGGGAATAGGGCAAAAAAAACCCCAAAAACGAATAGTTATCACCTTACTTACCCAGTTGATTGATTACATTGATTATTGCACATTTTTTTGTATTACAAGTTTTCAAAAATGTTATGTTTAAATATGCAAATGAGGCATTATTTAATGAAATATGTGCTAATTTGCATAAATGTCTAGAACAAAAATCTGAACACTAGATGAAGTCAGTTTCAAAAAAATTTTTAATTTTTTTTGACATATTAGAGTCAAATGTTTTTACAGAGGGAATTCTGGTTATCTTTTTTTGTCACTCCATAATTCAGAAAAAATACTTTGAACAGCCAGAAAACAATATATTTTCACAATTTTGGGGGGATTAAAATGTTGTATATAATCAAGGAAAATATATATGAACAAATCCCTCTGTAAAAACCTTCAGGATATAGACAGGAATAAAAATGTGAAGTCTGGTGTGTGTAAGTGCTACTGAAGTGGAGATTTATGACTCAATGTTGAAGAAAAAACTCATTTTGAGAAAACGGCCTTTAAAAATATGTATTGTAATTGAAATCTATTGACACAAACAGATAAAGTGCTATAAAAGAAACACTTAACACTGTCTTTTGGATGTTTTCCGTCCACTAGTTTGAAAAAGCACTTTATGAAAAACCAAAAAGCCCAAAATCTCAAAATTGACAGGTGCTTGAAAAAACTGTTTTTGCCGACAGTGTCTCACCTTAAAGTCAGAATTGTGAGTTTAAAGAGATGGATTTATGTAATTGTGTTTATTGAGTTTATATAATGATTTGCATTCGCTCCTCAAACACCAATTAGACAAACACCGATGAACTTTTCCTGCCCTCGGTGTCATCAAGTGTCAGACTTTTGCGCAATTATTGACGACTCTGTCTCGGTGTGGTCTTTGAAAGCGTGTCGTCGGATTATTTAAAGCTCGAAGGCCTTTAGGAGATCTGACTCAAAGCAATGAGAAATATTTATTCATGGGAAATGTTGTTGCATTTTCCGAACTCATAAACAGAGCGGGTTTCTCTGGAGAGCGTGCGTGTTTGTGTCCGAGCGCGGTCTAATAACTCATCAGTCACGCACTATTATGAAGGGAAATCTACCGAGATGAATCACTCTCCAAACTGTAATGAGCATTTTAATAAGCTGCACTACTCTTCCAGACAACACTGCTGTGAAATTTAGCACAGAGACGCTCGGGCGAATCAAAACGTCACAGATGACCTAACGGAGAACTTGGGATGTTTCTTTCTTGAGACGTGATTATTCACGAGCCCCCTGCAGACGTGACGAGGAGAGAACGAACTCTTGCCTCCGTTAATGAGCAGAACAATCGCTTCTCCATGCTGTTTTCTTCCTCGCCGCACGGTTTAACCACACTGAGGAGAAGCGCCTTTATACTGCATTTGAATTGACTTTAAAAGTGCATTTCACACCGCATTATGGGTATGAAAACATGGCAGACCTGTTACGTGTGTTTTTAAACCCTCGCTCTTGTGAACGGTAGAAGTGCCAGCTGCTTATTTCATCCAAAAAAAGCCATTTAACTATGTTTTTAGGAATACAATGTTGCATACCAAAAAACCCCGAAGAATATAGATTTGGTTAGTTAGGAGAAAGAAACTCATTTTGACAAAGTGGTCTTTTTAAGGATATATATTGCAAATTAAATCTATAGACATACACAGACAAAGTGCAATGATAAAACCATGCAAATGATACAAACACTTCCATAAAAATAAATAGAAACAGAAATAAAACTGTTAAGTATTGATGAAGTCATTTTGAGAAAGTGGCATTTAAATACATAAGCTACATGCGTAATGAGATAAACTTGATTATTTTCACTAATTTGAAACATGTTATCGAAGCAAAATAACTCAAAATGTAAATTTTAAAGCACTATATTGCACTATATTTTCAATGTTTTATTTTTTTTAATTTATTTTTTTTATGTAAAATCATTTTCTAACTGTTTTTAAATGTTTTAATCATTTTAAAAGTTTTAAAACTGCTTGATTTATTTTTGTTATTATTTTTCTTCATGATTATTTTACTTTGTTTTATGTAAAGCACTTTGAATTACCATTGTGTACGAAATGTGCTACACAAATAAACTTGCCTTGCCTTGCCTATAATGATGATCATGTCACTTTAAAGCTAGCATATTTAGTGTTGTTTGCCAACTCAAGTATCACTATCACTACTTAAAATATTAAATATCAATGCAAAAGGCATTGTTTATGCTAGACACATTCACTTGAGTGTGAAACTCTACAGAGAAAACCTCACACCACGCTAAAAGTGTTCATACGTCACACACTCCAAAGTGCTGCAAAACAACAAGATAGATAGATAGATGGATGGATATATAGAGAGATAGATAGACCCAGCACACTTCAGATCTGTCTGTCTTGTGTTTGCTTGCTAGAGCTGCACTGAGCCACATTACAAAGGTTAAAACTCCTGTTCTGAGACTTCTGTCCTTCGCCTAAAGCAAGAGTTCACACGCACACATGATGTAAACAAACATGAAGGAGGCCAGCCGTCCCCAGGCGCTTTCTGGAAGCTCTCGCTCGCTTCACAAGTGCTCTTTAGGATCTTTCTGCACTAGTTTGTCCTGTCGCTGTTGATTAGAGATCAGAGAGATGTTTCTGTTGACGTGTATTGATTTCGCCGCTTCAGGCTGTTTGTCGGTACACAGATCGAAATAATGTAATACTACGGACTGAATGAAGTTGATTGAATTTGCTTTGTGGTTAGGTGAAAGTTCAGTTGATTTAAAATCACATTAATATGTCAAACTACACGACATGCACTAACAGTCACTGTAAAACCGAATGAACGACTGCTAAAGAGTTGATATGTGAAGGCACTTCACTTTAAAGCGAGAACAAAATAGATATCAACAGATAATTACAGTGCATTAAGAAATACAAACATAACATTTTAGGAAAAATGTGAAAATGTAGGTATCATCTTATGAAAATATTCACAAATTTGCATACACTTCCAGAAAATAAATAGGAATATCGGTTGAATATCGGTTGAATCCGATATTTAATTTTGTTGACATTCAGTTTGAGGTTTCTACATTTGAGTTCTTGAATTGAAAATACTGTTAACAAAGACATAAAAAATGCATTTGCACTGTGTTTTTAAGAATTTAATGTTGTGAATGATACCAGGGGAATGATTTATTAAAAATTTCCAGTTCTTGCCATTAACAAACCATTAACTATGACTTTTGTCTTAGAAAACTCCTAATTTGCTGCTTGTTAATAGTTAGCAGGTAGTTGTTAAGTTTAGGTATTGCATAGGATTAGGGATGTAGAATATGTTCATGTGCTTTATCAGTACTAATAAACAGCCAATGTGTTAATAATAGACATGCTAATAAGCAACTAGTTATTATAGTGAGATCTGGTCCTGTTTATTGATTAATTAATTTAAATCTATAAGCACAAATACATAACGTGCAAATAAAATATACCCTTAATTAAAGTATTTTTCCCACTAGTCTGAAAGAACATATTGCCCAAAATGTTCAAATAAACCAGTGCATGAAAAGTCATATATTTCACATTTTAGAAGACAACTGAGAAAAGAATGGTTCTCGTCTCTCTTGTTTTTTTTTTAGCAGATGTCAGCTCTCTTCCCATCAATCCTCAAACTAACCTTTGACAGCTTATTCATTGTTTTCACCTTCGTCGTCGTCTAGGCCCCGAAGAGATTTCCCGAAGAAACGCAGCTGATTTCTGTCAGCACGACCAAAACCAACATCCAATCACAGGCCAGAGATAACGATGACATCACGTGCACGGTGACTAGTGTGTATCACTATAAAGAAAATAAAACAACAGTGATTTACTCACTCAGATGTCATTAGAAACCTGACTTTTTGGGCTTCAAAAAGCATAGCAAGTGAGGAACCGACTCATTATTGGCTGATAATCGTCTCTTGCGGCGAGGCTTATTTCTGTGACTGCTGTAAGTGATGTGTTTATTGTTCACAGATTGAAGTGTTTCTCTCAACGCTCGTGTGATCGTACGGTTACCGGTGAAGAAACCCGCTGAGCTTGTGTGATTAAACGTGTCAAACAGCTGTTAGCAGCACCACATGCACCACACCAGTGTCTCACGTCATGCAAAACATATATTACCATTCAAATAGCAAAAAAAAAAAAAAAAAAAAATGCTTTTTCTTTTTTGCATTGCATTAAAAATCATTTTCACTCTCTGTCTCAAACAGAGTTATTATAAAAGGTGCACATTAGTTTGTAGGAATGAAGTGCACTGATGAATCATTCACAATGGATGAAGTAAAGAGCTTTTAGGAAAGTAAACAGACACTCGTGCTGATCTTAAAGTGTTCGCAGTAATTCCTCTTCTTGCATTTGCGCGGCTGGAAGTCAAAAGTTTGAGATTATGAGTTAATGACTCCAGTCATCAGTCTCTCTTTGTTCTAAACAGATCAAATAGCACTAATTGCTGGTTTTAGCTAATTACGGCGTGTTGTAACGAGCCTCTAAATAAATCATTTCAGTGATGCTTGTCAAGTGTTTACTTGGCTCGCTTTATTTCCTCTTTATTCAGTCTGGTTATTTATTTTTTATTTTATTTTATTTTTTATATTATTTATATTTTTTGTAAAGCAGATATGATTTTAATTACTAGCAGATGCTGCTTGCTGGTTTCACAATCTAACCTATATATTGTTTTTATTTTTGGTTTTATGACAAGCCTTTACGTCTAACCAAATGCAGCATGTCTAACATATTTGAGTTGGAAGATTTTCAGCCCTTTGATCACACAAAACATAAACTAAAGCCAAATTTATATATATATATATATATATATATATATATATATATATATATATATATATATAAATAAAGTATTAATGTAAAATAAGTTTAAATTG
Source organism: Carassius gibelio (assembly GCF_023724105.1). Classification (NCBI taxonomy): domain Eukaryota; kingdom Metazoa; phylum Chordata; class Actinopteri; order Cypriniformes; family Cyprinidae; genus Carassius; species Carassius gibelio. The sequence goes on along the minus strand of NC_068410.1, from coordinate 2,390,427 downwards.
AAGTACTAAGATTACTAAAAATAAAATAAAATCAATTAGAAAAACAATTTTTTTAAAATAAAATAAAACTTACTTTCTACCAAACAAATTATATCAAATGATTTTTTTCACAAAAAAATATATGGCAACTTTAAGATCTAAAAAAGACAAACAAGGGAAATTAAAGCCTAAATAAAATATAAATATTCAAAACTTATATTAGAAATATTTAATTGACAAATGACAAAATTGCACAGAATGATAAACTAAAACAATTTTTTTGTTTGTTTTCATTTGATTAAAATAATTAATACTATAACTTATGCTTACAAATGTTACTAAAATAATACTGAATAACATGAAGCAGAGTAATTAATGAAATAATGTAAATTTCAAGATAATGCAATAGACAGAGGTCAGTGATTTTTATAATATATGAAGTAAGTCCAGATGTTCATCCTGTATCCGTATTAACTAGCTCAGTGTGAGGGATGTACTCAGGGATTTTCAATGTCTTAAACCATTTGATTCGATCCAGCAGAATCTGACAATCTGATCAGCTTGGATCAATACAGTTTACACCAGAATAAAACACCTCATCTCTACAGCACCGAGGTTTTTTTTTTTTTTTTTTTTTTTAGAACAATGAAGACTGGAGTAATCGCAGACAATTCGGCTTTCCAACAAAAAAATAAATTACAAATTTAAAATGTATTCAAATAGAAAACAGTTATTTTAAATTCTAATAATATTTGATAATATTACTGATTTTACTGTATTTTTGATCAAATAAACGCAGCCTTGATGAGCAGAAAAGTCTCCAAACGTGATCCAAACACAGTCCAGTCATGATCTCACTGAATTTGCACAATGTTATGTCCCTCTTCCAGTTTAATCTGCAGTATCTGTCAGTCCAGAGCAGGTGTATTTTACGTCCAGTGCTGCATCTTCCCAGAAACAACACGTTAACACGGCCGCTTGGAGTTAATCTCACACAAGCAGAATCTGTTGTGATCTGTCTTTAGCTGGCATCCTGCGGTGTTTAGATGAGGAATCTGACTGGCTCTGGGCCCCGAAACAGCAGATTGAACTGAGTCAGGACGCCCGCGGTGTTAGCCCAATGCTAATGATAGCAACAGCAGAGGTAGCCGAACGTAGGAGCGATGGAACAGAGGCTTCTGGAAACCAAATGAAAATAACAACACATCCGTTTAAAAGCGCCTGCAGCGCAGAGGAAGGAAAAAATGACAGCATTCTGCAGTGATAACTGGTGCTCCAGATGCAATCTGACGCGCTCTGGAAAATACTGCACTTAAAACCTCTACAACGGGCCAAAATAGCACAGAAAAAAACCCCCATATAAACCCTGTGTGACCTCAACATAATGCTGGAAATTCACCGTGAAAATATTTCAGCGTTCATATCCTCTGGCACAGGCGGTTTCAGAAAGGTTTCATGGCTCTTCATCAAATAATTAACATGAAAACAACCTGAATTGAACATCTGCTTCATCTGTAAAGTAGCATAAGGCTGTAATAATAGTTAACTAAAAGTAAAACCATAAAAAAATCGCTTTAAATAAAATTATCTTTAACGGAAAGAATATATGCTATAATATATATATATATATATATATATATATATATATATATATATATATATATATGTATATATATATATATATATATATATATATGTATATATATATATATATATATATATATATATATATATATATATATATATATATATATACAAAGTTTTAACAGTATTAAACATTTTATTTTGGTTAATTCAACTCGATGGAGTAAATTATAAATATACTAAATATATTATAAAGTTTACTGAAATTAAAATAAAAAAAAAGTTTATTTATCAATTTTTTAAATTATCTTAAAATAATAAAACTGACAAAACGCACAACAAAATTTATGAAAATGGAGAAAACAATAACGAAAAAAACGACAGAAATAACAAAATCCCTAAAACTTTTACATTTCAATTAGATTTGTAAATGGAAAATAAAAACTAAAACATACAAAATATTAACAAGAAATATAATAGTTTCTAATATATGTAATGGTTTTCTAACAATACATAGTGGTCATGTAACGATGAAAAAATAAAATAAAATATAAAATAAAATAAAATGTAAAATTAAATTAAATTAAAAAAGCTTAATTATGACAAAAATACAACAAAATAAAAATAAAAAACATTAAATACTATTCAAAATATTAATAAAAACTATAATAGTATGTCTTTTTTTTGTGAGACCTTCCCTTCTGACATAAGATGGTAATCCACTTTAATTTAGCATCTAGAAACATGTTTAACAAACTCAAATAACCACCTAAACTAGTTCTGACCAGCTTCAACCAGTTAGAAACCATGCAAGTCCCTGTTTGCACATGATATTAACATCTAAAGAATATGGCAAATAGAAATACGGTGTCTCAGATGAACACTTGTGATTGGATCACCTGTAAGATGTTTTAGGATGGGTTCAGTGTGGTTGAGATGAATCTACAGCGGTGTGTTTGGCAGATCTTTAGCTCTGCTAGCAGACTAGCTCAGGCTGTTCATACGTGCTGCTGATTTAGCAATGAACAGAGCGACTGCTGGCTTCAGCTCCGAGCGTCAAAGGACTCACTGTTTCATGACAAATGATCAAGGCTATTTTTACTCTTCTGAGGACATGTACACCACGGCTCTCCTTGAAGCTTTTCCATCAACGTGCTGTAAAACTAACGAGATACTCTGGAAGAAGGAGAAGCTCATTTCTGCCTGTTTCTTCAGTCTTATCACAGTGAATTGAATTGGTTGAGTCTGGTGGTGACAGCGAGCCGTCCCTCTGTCTCATCTATACCTGAGCTCTCTCAGCAGATGAGATGTGCTGTCTACACACACACACGCACACTTGCTGAGAGCATCCAGAAAGCCAGAATAACTGCATCCGAATTGAGTTTGAAAACAATTAACATTTAGACAGAACCAGGGGTGGTTCTAGGGTGAGTGGAGATCCGGGGCTTAGCCCAGAAAAATCCATGCATGTGACTTTTTATTTTAATAAATCAGAAAGATTTACCTTGTTTAAAATATACAAAAACAAATTTAAAACATTTTATTAAAAGTAGTGAGGAAAATACATTTGATTTTTGCAAACAAAAATTAAGAATTGCAAAACAAATGAAACAGCGCGAAAGCAATGATTTTGCAATAAAAATTTTCCATGGTCATATCTATTAATTTATTTGCAACGCTGCTTTTATTTTGCTTGTCAGTCTAGTTTGAGCTTGCGATACCGTTTTTCCTTTGCGCTTCACTTTTCTACTCGTCTCTCTTTGTGGCACTGTTTTGACGTGGGGGCGGAGTCAAGGGACGGGGGCGTGTACAACATGCCTCCATGGAAGTGACGTCATCGGCCCGAGACGCAGCTCACTGATGCAGGTCCTGTCATGATGAGCAGAGAGTTTCAAGTGGATCTTTTATTTTTTTTACTTTATTAACAAATGTATCTGTATTAGCAGCGTTTCCTTAAGTTAAAGAAGTTGTTAACATGAACATCTGCTGTTTATTTCTCTCGATAGCATTATGTCTATTGTATTGGGATCGCAAATCATTTGAGTCAATTCGGGAGTTCATTGCGGGATCGCGAATCATTTGAGTCAATTTGGGGATCGCGAATCATTTGAGTCAATTCGGGAGTTCATTGCGGGATCGCGAATCATTTGAGTCAATTTGGGGATCGCGAATCATTTGAGTCAATTCGGGAGTTCATTGCGGGATCGCGAATCATTTGAGTCAATTTGGGGATCGCGAATCATTTGAGTCAATTCGGGAGTTCGTAGCGGGATCGCGAATCATTTGAGTCAATTTGGGGATCGCGAATCATTTGAGTCAGTTCGGGAGTTCGTAGCGGGATCGCGAATCATTTGAGTCAATTTGGGGATCGCGAATCACTTGAGTCAGTTCGGGAGTTCGTAGCAGGATCACGAATCATTTGAGTCAGTTCGGGAGTTCGTAGCGGGATCGCGAATCATTTGAGTCAATTTGGGGATCGCGAATCATTTGAGTCAGTTCGGGAGTTCGTAGCGGGATCGCGAATCATTTGAGTCAATTTGGGGATCGCGAATCACTTGAGTCAGTTCGGGAGTTCGTAGCGGGATCGCGAATCATTTGAGTCAATATGGGGATCGCGAATCATTTGAATAACTTCGGGAGTTCGTATAGCGGGATCGCGAATCATTTGAGTCAGTTGGAGGATCGCGAATCATTTGAATCAGTTTGGGGTTCGCAGATCATAGCTGTATATGGATAGGCATTTTTAACTAATTTAGTAGCTAGTTATACTTACGTTTTCCACGCTTGTTTAGGTGTGAAATGTGAACTCGTATTTTTTGTTTTAATGATGTGCCTTTAACAGTATCAAGTATATTAAAAAACTAAACAGATCGTGCCTAAAAAGTGCACGCATCTAGGCTAATGTAAAGTTACATGATGAAGTCATACTTGTGCGCGTGTGCATTTTGAGTGCGTTCTTTCACTGCATTATTCGGTGTATTCAAATGCATTTATGAATGCATGTGAATGATCACAAAATTCAAGAGATGAACCCTTTGTGCCAAAAGGGTTCTTTCTTGTCATTATAGAACCTTTTTAACATAAAATGTTCTTTGGAGTTGAGTAAAGAACCCTATGGTTCTATATAGAACCCCAATGATCCCTTTCTTCTAACAGTTTGTTGTCATAAGCAGGGGTGGTTCTAGGGTGAGTGGAGATCCGGGGCTTAGCCCAGAAAAATCCATGTATGTGACTCTTTATTTTAATAAATCAGAAAGATTTACCTTGTTTAAAATATACAAAAACAAAAAAACTAATTTAAAACATTTCATTTAAAGTTTATCCCTTGTATCCTGACACATATGCTGATGTTGTGTCTCTATCTCACTTTTTTTTTGTCTCTGTCTCTCAGTTTTCTTTTATTTTCCAATCAAGCCTGACTGGCTACACTCGTCCTGGAAGAACAGGGATAAGAAGCAAACATTAAGCAGTGCACTGACAAACTCTTAAATATTATTATTTATCGTTTTACATTATATATATATATATATATATATATATATATATATATATATATATATATATATATATATATATATATAAAAAAAAAATTTAACTTTTGAAGTCAGAGGCTTGGATCAGTAAATGATGACAGAATTGTTATTATTTAAATTATCTCTTGCTTAACACTATGTTGCATGTAAAGGATGGCTGTTCTTTGCAGTTTTATCTTTAAATATATATTGTTAATGTCCCTATTCAAATAAACCATAAATACATTTTTTGCGGTGAATGATATTTTTAATTTGTACAATGCACATAAAATGTGACTAGAATTCAAACATTAAATACAGTTCTGAGAAAAGAAAAGAACATTTGCTTGGTTATCAGAAAGGCACATGCAAGAGCCGTGATGTAACTCCCGTAAAGCACTGTTTACATGAAGCTGGCTTGCTCACTCCGGCCCACAGGAATTACATCAGTAACACATAAGCAGACGTTCATCCATCCAGAAAAGCAGCTCCACCTCCCGTTCTGTATTTGTGCAATTTCCTCCGCTACACTTTCTGAGATCTGCTGTCATTGATGTCAGAGCTGTAATTAGGAGGAGTCGACAGCTGGTGAAGGAGTCCGTAATCATCCGCGAGTCGCTGCACATTTAACACATTTGTGTTGGGTTAGTTAGCACATGACATTCGGAAAGCGAGCCGGACCACCTCCTGAACATACAGAGTCAGCATTAACGCCAGCATGATGAAATACCGCAGCAAGACTCAGCAATAGTGTGAAATAAAACCTGTTAAATGACACCCAGAAGTGAGACATCTCTAATGATGTTGGGTTGGGGTTTCTGGAGCTTCATCTGGACTGTGATCACTGAGCGCAGGATTCACAAAGACACCAAATGACCTAAAGAAATCAATGCCTTCCATACGAAATGCCATTTGACGTATTTTAGAGCGAAACAGACTAATTGACAAGAGAAAAGTGAAGGCTGAGACTTAATTTTATCCACTGGGAACTGATAAGACTGTGTAAAGCGTCTCTGTGTGGCAGGATGTTGGAGGGGAGCAAAATAAAAGTCATTTAAAGACAAGTCAGTCCACTCTTGATAATGCATCTTAATCAGTGTCTTCTGCTGAGCGAGGCTGCAGTTATGCCATTAAAAATACTGTAAAAACTGGAAAGATTATTACAATTTATGTGTAAAAATGATTGCTGCGATCGAATCTGTATTTTCAGCATCATTCCTCCAGTCTTCAGTGTCACATGATCTTCAGAATAATCAGAATAATATACTGATTTACTGCTCATTTCTGATTATTATCAGTGTTGAAAACAGCTGTACTGCACAATATTTTCTTGGAAAATGTGATGCATTTAATTTTTCAGGATTCACAGATGAATAGAAAGAATTCAAAAGATCAGCATTTATTTGAAATGGAAATCTTTTGTAACATTATAAATGCCTTTCACTTTTGATATGCCTTTAATTTGTCATATTTTTGACAGTACTTGACTGAGGAAATTTCAACAAATCAACAGTTAAATTGACAGAAAATGTTGGTGTTTAAAAAAAAAAAATAAATAAATAAAAATAAAAAATTATAATAATATATATATATACAGTACAGACCAAAAGTTTGGAAACATTTTTAGAGTTTTTGAAAGAAGATTCTTCTGCTCATCAAGCCTGCATTTATTTGATCAAAAATACAGAAAAAAAAATAATATTGTGGTATATAATTACAATTTAAAATAATTGTTTTTACATTTATTATACTTTAAATGATCATTTATTTCCGTGATACAAAGCTGAATTTTTCGGATCATTATCACATGATCCTTTAGAAATCATTCTAATATGATGATTCATTATCAAAGTTGGAAACAGTTCTGCTGCTTAATATTGTTTCAGAACATGTGATACTTTTTTAGGATACTTTGATGAATAAAAAGTAAAAAAAAAAGAAGCTATGTTTTTAAAATATAAATATTTAGTAATAACAATATACACTAATGGTCAGTAATTTGGGGTCAGTAATTTTTTTTCTTTCTTATCTTTTAAATAAAATCAATACTTTTATTCAGCAAGGATGTGTTAAATTGATAAAAAGTGATAGTAAAGAAAATTTATTATTAGAATATATATTATTAGAATTTTTTTTTGAATAAATGCAGTTCTTTTTAACCTTTTATTGATCAAATATATCAGACAGCAGAACTGTTTCCAACACTCATAATAAATCAGAATATTAGAATGATTTCTAAATGATCATGTGATCGACTGATGTTACATGTGACACTGAAGGCTGGAGGAATGATGCTGAAAATTCAGCTTTGCATCACAGGAATAAATTATTTTTTGGACGAATATTCAAATAGAAAACAATTCATTTTAAGTTGTAATAATATTTCACAATATTCAATTTTTTTCTGTATTTTTGATCAAATAAATGCAGGCTTATATATATATATCTGAACTGAAAATATAAAAACAAAAGCTATTTTAAAACATGAATAAATACTACAATATAAAAACAGCACCAGTTCTTATAGCTGCCATTCTGAGTAATATGATTTCTCACACTCATTTTGCTACGAGTGGCACACATTCTCTCCCTAACACTTTCCCTGGAAGTGAAATCAAGCTGTTTAATGCTGTTTTGAAAGATGAGAGCCCCCTGCAGCGTTAGCGATCAGCTCGGTTTGTGTTCATATGGCCAGCTGCCAGCCCACCTGTCACATGACCTGTGTTTTCATCAGAGGAACCACACACCTGCACCTCAGTCACCTCTCACCTGCGACACACGGGTCTCCATCTGACAGAGCGAGGCGACACCTGCAGTCATGTTGCATTTTACAGGGACATGCTGTAGATTGAATCGTAAGTGGCACATCAGAAGACCTTGTATATTATAGATGGCTATCAAGATTAATGTTTAAAATCAAAGTTTTTTAAGGCCAGTCTTTAGACGGCTTAGGGACACAACAGCTCTGCTACAAACCCTAAACTAGAAAAGGAGCTGGTAAGTGACTGATTCGGGACGCTCTTATGCATTAATATGCATTAACCCATAAAAATGCATGCATGTAAACGTACATTCCCAAAGAAGGTAATTGAGAAAATGACGTAAAATGCATTAAAAATGTTTTTATTTTGTATGCACATTTCACAACATATCAAAGTGTCACAAAATTATTTTAGCGAAGAGCAGTAATTCATAGTGTTATGGAAGTCAATATCCGCCATATAAGAAAAAAAAGTCATGCTTTGGTAATTGAGACATAAAGTTCATATTTGAAAGTTGAAAGTTATTTGAACATAATTATGAGATAAAAAGTAAAAATGATGACAAAGCCAATTATAACAGGCCCAATTTTTGTTATATTTATGACTTTATCTCATTTTGATTTTTCGTGTCACGAGTGACTTTTTATATCAAGTTCGAATTCTTAAATCATAATTTTGGCATAGCATGTCATCTTTTCGACTCATAACTGACTTCATGTCAATTATTACTTTTTTATCATAATTCTAAGCATACCATAAGTTTGGCTTTGTATCTCATAAATATTACTTAGTAATTTATCATTATGACTGTAAATACCGACTTTATCTCATAATTATATATAAGTGCTGTTTGTCATAATTGTAACTTTCTGTCAATTATACATTTTTCTCATAATTATGATTTACTACTTCATAATTTCGATTGTCTTGAAATTACGACTTTCATCTAATAATTATGACTTAGTATCTCATAATCTCGACTTCGTCATAATTATCTTTTTATCTCATAATTATGAATTAGTTGGTCATCATTCATCATTTATTGCCACAGATCTTATTATAATTATAAGTTTGACTTTTTATCTCATAATTTCAACTTTGTAAAAATTATGATTATCTCATAATTATGGCAGTATGTTATAACATTGACTTACAAAAAGATAAATGCCATAATTATGAAAAAGTCAATGTTATCACATACTGTCATAATTATGAGATAAAAAGTCAAACTTAGGCATAATTATAATAAGATCTGTGGCAAGAAATGATGAATGATGACCAACTAATTCATAATTTTGAGATAAAAATTTAATTATGACGAAGTCAAGATTATGAGATACTAAGTCATAATTATTAGATGAAAGTCGTAATTGCAAGACAATCGGAATTATGAAATAGTAAATCATAATTATAAGAAAAAGTTATAATTGACAGAAAGTTACAATTATGACAAACAGTACTTATATATAATTATGAGATAAAGTCGGTATTTACAGTCATAATGATAAATTACTAAATAATATTTATGAGATACAAAGCCAAACTTATGGTATGCTTAGAATTATGATAAAAAAGTAATAAATGACATAAAGTCAGTTATGAGTCGAAAAGATGACATGCTATGCCAAAATTATGATTTAAGAATTTGAACTTGATATAAAAAGTCACTTGTGACATGAAAAATCTCAAAATGAGATAAAGTCATAAATATGCCAAGAAATATGTCTTATAACTTTAAATGAGACATTAAATAAGAAAAAAAGTCACAAAATGTAAAAAATGTATTGACCTGCAACATAAGGGCTTGAGCTACCGATCATGTATCTGGAATATGAAAGTAAATGTTTCATAGAACATAAATGCACATACATATTTAAAAACAGAACAACAACAGCACCGAATCAAAGAGAGGATTAATGACACTGAGCAAGTCAGCAGGTGATAATTAGTCATTTTTCTCATGCGTAGTTAATTCTGATTGTCTTGTAATGAAGATGAAGTGTTTGAAACTGTGACCCCTACAGGGCCAGACAGAAAGAGTCCTGCTGCACGGCTAATCAGGACACAAATTCAAATAGAGTTAATCAGATACTTTTGACTTCTGTCTTTTATAAATGCTGAAAACTGTGTTTTCAACATTTAATGGGGTTTGATTGCTATAATTAACAACACAGACTAGCAGAAGTGATTCGCTGCTGGAGCGTTTGATTGACAGCTTGACAGCAGCACACAACCATTTGCTTTTAAACTTCCACCCTTTGTTCAACCCTTAGAAATTCATCATGGGATATACATATGTCAAATACTATAATTACTACAGTTCCTATTATAAAACAAGTCAATAGACACACACAAAATTGTAATCCTGCTGAGAAACCCTATTTTTTTTCTGAATACTGTATTAGGATGATTGCACGTGATATTATTTAGTGGACTGTTGTATAAAATCAATTATTTAATATTGTGCGTATATTGTGAAAATCTTCTATTTCTGCTCTATTTTGCCAGTTAAAATATATCCAAACAGAATTTCAGTGACCAACACACAGTGGTATTTAATTCCTAAAAGAATCAGAGTTTTGAACGAATCAATGATCCATTGGTAAGACACTCAGTTGATTCGTTCCTGAATAAATCAGCTATCTGAACGAATCAGTGGAATGAATGATTCAATGACTCACTCATTAAAGCAGTGACTTGACTCCTCCTACAGGCAGTTTAAGTTTCATATGTAAAGTATCATTTCATATAAAAACTGATTTCGTATAACTGTTCATTAAACGAAGTTAATAGTCTAAGAGATATTCTCAAAATACATTGAGCAGCTCCAGTTAACACACAGTAATGTTTTGTTCCTGAATGAATCAGAGTTTTGAACTAATCAACCGATTCACTGATTCATTCATAAGATGATCACTAGCTCTGTTCCTGAATGAATCAGAGTTTTGAACTAATCAAACGATTCACTGATTCATTCATAAGAGGATCACTAGCTCTGTTCCCGAATGAATAAGAGTTTTGAACTAATCAAACGATTCACTGATTCATTCATAAGAGGATCACTAGCTCTGTTCCCGAATGAATCAGAGTTTTGAACTAATCAAACGATTCACTGATTCATTCATAAGATGATCACTAGCTCTGTTCCCAAATGAATCAGAGTTTTGAACTAATCAAACGATTCACTGATTCATTCATAAGATGATCACTAGCTCTGTTCCCGTATGAATCAGAGTTTTGAACTAATCAAACGATTCACTGATTCATTCAAAAGAGGATCACTAGCTCTGTTCCCGAATGAATCAGAGTTTTGAACTAATCAAACGATTCACTGATTCATTCATAAGATGATCACTAGCTCTGTTCCCGAATGAATCAGAGTTTTGAACTAATCAAACGATTCACTGATTCATTCATAAGATGATAACTAGCATTGTTCCCAAATGAATCAGAGTTTTGAACTAATCAAACTAGGGATGTCAACGATTAATCGATGATTGATTAATTGTCGATAAGAGATGCAATCGATTAAGGCTATTGATGGTCGGTTAACCGATTCAATGTTGGGCTGCGTGAGGCTCATGCGCACTCAACACGTGCGAGCGGCTGTGAGTGACGGTGACGATATATAAAAGCATCATCATTCATTCACAATGTACAAATTAAGCTTTTAATGTGATTTAAACTTTAAAGTACATTAAAATAGAAACAACATAAAAGTTCTTCAACATTAAATGCAATAGAAATGTAGTTACTAATCATTTCATCATATAACTGTTTTATATCGTGCGCTTTGCAGGGCTGCGGGACACAGTGACAGGACAGGTAGTCTATTCATTCCTACAACTTGTTAATTCATTCCTACGAATTATTAATGTGGCAATTGTCCATGTTTCATTAATTTTGTTCCCTAAATAACCCATGATTTAAGTGAAATAAGGGAACAAATTAATAAATCGAACGAATTCTTAATTCATGAAATCTTTAATTTCCCTTCCCATGTTTACCACAGTAAGAGATGCGAAAACAGTTATTAAAAGCGAAAGATAATAAAATAAACCTGGGAAATTAGAGGGTTAGACTATGAAGATTTAGGAAAAGAAACAATGCCTAAATATACTGAATTTGTGGAAATTCGTGACCAACCGGCAAACCAGAACAAAGCCGCGTAAATGAAGACTATGGGGTCCAAAAGCATGGTCGCGATCTAACATTTTCCAGTTAACCTATTATTCCTCTAATAAACAAAGCTTTTATACCACACTTGTCATAATCAGATCTTATCATTTCTAAATAAATAATTGCTGGATTCAAAACAGCGATTAATAGGCGCTGTGACCGACACATTCCTGGAGCTATCACTGCTGTCACTAAACGGTGACGCCGAGCATCGTTCACAAGTTTCTGCATGGACCTGACTAGGGCTCTAAGCCCTGGGACAAAATGGGATGCTTTAAGGAAAATTTATAGCCTACTAAGTAATAGGCCCAACATAAAAATAACAATTTGTTTTCATGTTTTTTTTTTTTTTTTAAATAGGCTATGCGAAATATATCCGACTTAAATAGGCTAATTAAGATTAACGGATTTAAAACAGAAGTGTGGGCGCTCCATAAGTTCACAAAAAAAAAAAAAAGGATGACAACGCATTCTGTTTGTTTGCTTTATTTTACAAGAGCACAAACCTTCTGTTTTTATTGTGAGTGTGCACAAATGAAAGTAAACACTTTTGCGGAAAATATATATATTTTTTAATGTCTCAGCTGTTTCGATCGCCCCGGAGCCTGCTGCACACGTATATTCTAGCGATTCAAACTTACATCGCAGTCTGTTCATTATCAAAATAAAATGTCAACTAAACATTAAAAGGTTACACTGGTCAGTTTAAATAGACCGTATTATACCGGTCCACTCTGCTGTTATGCCAAGGACGTTTTTGCTCATATGAAGAGGATCGTCTTTTCCGTCTATATGCGAATGCGTTTTAAGTACAAGCCTAGTTTACATTATAAATAATAGTTTAACATTCAAATACATTGCGAATATGGAAACATTTCGATTTGTGCCGAATGAGACATGAGCAATAACCTCCAAATAAATCTAGCCAAAGCCGCGCTCGCTCATCCTCGTCTGCACGCATGAACTGTCACGATCTAATGCGCTGTATGCCGGATTTTTAAAAATCTGACATTTTCTAGGACAGAATCCAGCAGGATCAAATTAATGTGAGCAACTGTGTTTTGGTGCAGCAGCGCCGATGTAGTTCACTTAATGTGCAGCGCAGTCACACGCGCTCCACATTTCGGATAATTTTATACAATAATGTCAGTTGAAAACATTGCAATTGTGCTTTAAAATACAACAACGAGCACCACAAAACCATTTAAAGAGGCGCGTTCAGCGTTCTCCGTGCGGGATTGGAAACTGTCAACAAAGTAAAATGACCTCAAAAGTATGGCGCGCTCTCTTCATTTTATCAAATGATCATAATCGCATCTATTCATTTTATAATCCTGCTACTAGCATTTTATTCAGACTAAAACCTCTTTAATTCAAGTGAGAAAGCGTTTTGTGTGTGTGTGTGGCTTTTGCACATCCTGTCATACCGCTGACTGCGTGCCTACAATAGACTCATTTTGCAGTATTATGGTTAACGATTAATCGATTAATTGATCGTTAATTTAAACGACGATCGATCATGGAAATAATCGAAATTTGACATCCCTAAATCAAACGATTCCCTGATTCATTCATAAGATGACCACTAGCTCTGTTCCCGAATGAATCAGAGTTTTGAACTAATCAAACGATTCACTGATTCATTCATAAGATGATCACTAGCTCTGTTCCCGAATGAATCAGAGTTTTGAACTAATCAAACGATTCACTGATTCATTCATAAGATGATCACTAGCTCTGTTCCCGAATGAATCAGAGTTTTGAACTAATCAAACGATTCACTGATTCATTCATAAGATGATCACTAGCTCTGTTCCCGAATGAATCAGAGTTTTGAACTAATCAAACGATTCACTGATTCATTCATAAGATGATCACTAGCTCTGTTCCCGAATGAATCAGAGTTTTGAACTAATCAAACGATTCACTGATTCATTCATAAGATGATCACTAGCTCTGTTCCCGAATGAATCAGAGTTTTGAACTAATCAAACGATTCACTGATTCATTCATAAGATGATCACTAGCTCTGTTCCCGAATGAATCAGAGTTTTGAACTAATCAAACGATTCACTGATTCATTCATAAGATGATCACTAGCTCTGTTCCCGAATGAATCAGAGTTTTGAACTTATCAAACGATTCACTGATTCATTCATAAGATGATCACTAGCTCTGTTCCCGAATGAATCAGAGTTTTGAACTAATCAAACGATTCACTGATTCATTCATAAGATGATCACTAGCTCTGTCCCCGAATGAATCAGAGTTTTGAACTAATCAAACGATTCACTGATTCATTCATAAGATGATCACTAGCTCTGTCCCCGAATGAATCAGAGTTTTGAACTAATCAAACGATTCACTGATTCATTCATAAGATGATCACTAGCTCTGTTCCTGAGTGAACCAGCTGTTTGAACGAATGAGTTGAATGAATGATTCAATGACTCACTCATTACGATGTCACCTGATCCTAAATAACATTTAATTTTATTCCAAAATCATTTCCTGCTCAAATATTCATGACGTTATTTTTAAACTATGAATCTCATAGAATCCAGCTTCTGCACCACTAGAGCAAAATGTTTTATTTTGTTGATACTGATTTTATTTGATTGGTGACAACATAGCGTCTCATTCTAAACAAATTTATTGATTACATGGAAGAATTAAAAGACATTACAGATGATGCATGTATCCGAATAGGTAATTAAAGATGTAAAATGCCCTGGAAATCAATTTAAGGTGGCAAATATTGTCCTTTAATGTAATTCAGTGCAATATACAGAATATAATGAATAAAAAGTCTTTCAAAAATCTGTTCCACTATGTTTAATATCAAATTCTTGCTCTTTAAGGGATACTACACAGTCAGACAGTTATTATTTCAAAGCATAAGGCCTTTTTTGGGATACTGAGGGGGTTTATTTTGCGATAATGATTGGCTGAGTGTATACTGTCTTCAAGAGAAGCGTGTTTACAAGATTAGCTGCATAATCCTGTTAAATACATCCAGGTGCAAGCAGCAATGCTCCTATTTGTGATGCATATTAGGCATAAATGTAATATGTATGTGCATGTCAAATTTCCTTACATTTGGGTTGCACAGTTTTATGAAACATCTTGTAAAGGCTGTATAAGTACTGTTACTACTAGTTTCTGTTGTGTCAAATGGAGCTGAATGTCCACAGTGTTGCATTGAAAGGAACGAACACTACAAGCAAAACCTGACACCAAGAAAATGGCCCTCAGATTTACAGTTTTGGCAGCACAGCGGGAAAGCTTTTAGCTGCGATATCAATCAAATCCCAGTTCGCTCATATTTATAAGGATTTGAGCACTTGGTCTCTGGATGTTACTAACGGTACTAACATTAATGGTACGATTGGTAGGTAATATTGTACTAAACCTGACAGATAATGTAGAATTAAACCTCTCACACACTACTAGAAAACTCAATAGATACATTTTACCAAAACTATTATAGTCAGCTTGAGAAACATGGAGAAAACTACTAGTTAATTTAAACTCACCGGGTATAATTAAAACAAAATGATAGATGCATCAGTAAATGTGACAGAGATTGCAAGTGTAACAGTAAACTTGTCAAATACTGTGGAAAACTACTAGTGAACTCGAAAGATAAATATAATGCATGCTTTGAAATAGAATAACAGATATTGCATCAGTAAGTAAAGTTGCATCACTTGGAAATTTGACCGATACTTTTAAAGTCAACTTAATTCGTACTAGTGCACCAGAAAGATAATGTATTACTAAACGTAGCACACTTCAAGACCTCCTCAAAACTATAACCGCTGGTTTGTAATGTTTGCATGTCTCTGGCATCTCTTCATCAAGCTGATAATGCATGCACATACATGATTGCCTCCATCACCTTGACGAGCACATAAACCACAGTATTCTGCAGAGTAAACCCATGAACCTTCTCCATGAATAATACAAGAAGCGTTACGCCTTGAAGCCGGTAATGAATACTTCATGACTGGTGCAGGAAGTAACAAACGTCTGTCTGCTTAAACATCATCCTCTCCGTCAGATGAGAGCGGTGCTTAACGCTGCGGATGCTTTGAAGGCATTAGCCACGATCGCTGATATCACAGGATAAAGACGACCTGCCAGTCTAGAAGAAGCTAATGCAACATGTTTTTGCCGAAGCAAAAGATCTTTTATTGATGAAGATTATTTGATGGAGTCAAATCTTCATCACGTCTGCTGTAAATGTGCTTTAATTGGATCCTGCAGAAGTGACCCCTGAGGAATTCTGATTGGTCAAACAGAGCATTGGATTAGCCAATCAATGCATGCCATTGGTGGAGTGGTTTCTGATAGCAACCAATCAAACATCTGTTGGATCTGTGATTAACATAAATGCTAAGGAAGTATAATCCCATGCATAATCCCCATAGGGGAGATATACATTTTTAATGATAACTTATAAACCTTCAAGGACAGAATTACTGTGAGCTGCAAGGTTGTTAATCAATAATATATGCTTCAGTTGAAGCCATTAGCATGCACTATTTTAACTTATTTGATAAATAATTGTGCTAAACAGTTGATAATACATTACTCATAATTCTGCAGAGAAATCTCCACCAATCGGAGTCACAATTTAATCGAGCCAAAATAATGAATCATGTCTCTTTACGCTCTCTAACTACTTCAAGTGTGTGTGTATAGAGAGAGATATTGCTAGAAATATTCAATATATTTAGTTTCTTCACTGAAGAAAAACTTTTTTTCCATTATTCTCAATCATGAGATTTTAGTTTTTCCCTTATTAAAGCCAATGAGTACAGTCTTTGTCATTTTTTAAGTTTTTTCTTCAAGTCAGAGTTTGTAATGTTGTTTTAAAAAAAAAAAAAAAAAATGCATATGAGAAAAAAAAAAGAATATGAAAAATAAATCAGGAACCAAAGCTCCTGAAAAACTGAGCGTCCAATGTTGAACCCCATGAAACATGAGCCTTCAAAGCCCAATTTAAAGGTGCGATGTCATGTATTTCGTAGTTAAAAATAACATCTAATCAAACAAGAACATAGCATGGGACTTTGCATTAAAAATAACCAATCGGGACATACAGTCTTGTTCAAAATAATAGCAGTACAATGTGACTAACCAGAATAATCAAGGTTTTTAGTATATTTTTTATTGCTACGTGGCAAACAAGTTACCAGTAGGTTCAGTAGATTCTCAGAAAACAAACAAGACCCAGCATTCATGATATGCACGCTCTTAAGGCTGTGCAATTGGGCAATTAGTTGAAAGGGGTGTGTTCAAAAAAATAGCAGTGTCTACCTTTGACTGTACAAACTCAAAACTATTTTGTACAAACATTTTTTTTTTCTGGGATTTAGCAATCCTGTGAATCACTAAACTATTATTTAGTTGTATGACCACAGTTTTTTAAAACTGCTTGACATCTGTGTGGCATGGAGTCAACCAACTTGTGGCACCTCTCAGCTGTTATTCCACTCCATGATTCTTTAACAACATTCCACAATTCATTCACATTTCTTGGTTTTGCTTCAGAAACAGCATTTTTGATATCACCCCACAAGTTCTCAATTGGATTAAGGTCTGGAGATTGGGCTGGCCACTCCATAACATTAATTTTGTTGGTTTGGAACCAAGACTTTGCCCGTTTACTAGTGTGTTTTGGGTCATTGTCTTGTTGAAACAACCATTTCAAGGGCATGTCCTCTTCAGCATAGGGCAACATGACCTCTTCAAGTATTTTAACATATGCAAACTGATCCATGATCCCTGGTATGCGATAAATAGGCCCAACACCATAGTAGGAGAAACATGCCCATATCATGATGCTTGCACCTCCATGCTTCACTGTCTTCACTGTGTACTGTGGCTTGAATTCAGAGTTTGGGGGTCGTCTCACAAACTGCCTGTGGCCCTTGGACCCAAAAATAACAATTTTACCCTCATCAGTCCACAAAATGTTCCTCCATTTCTCTTTAGGCCAGTTGATGTGTTCTTTGGCAAATTGTAACCTCTTCTGCACATGCCTTTTTTTTAAGAGAGGGACTTTGCGGGGGATTCTTGAAAATAGATTAGCTTCACACAGACGTCTTCTAACTGTCACAGTACTTACAGGTAACTCCAGACTGTCTTTGATCATCCTGGAGGTGATCATTGGCTGAGCCTTTGCCATTCTGGTTATTCTTCTATCCATTTTGATGGTTGTCTTCCGTTTTCTTCCACGTCTCTCTGGATTTGCTCTCCATTTTAAGGCATTGGAGATCATTTTAGCTGAACAGCCTATCATTTTTTGCACCTCTTTATAGGTTTTCCCCTCTCTAATCAACTTTTTAATCAAAGTACGCTGTTCTTCTGAACAATGTCTTGAACGACCCATTTTCCTCAGCTTTCAAATGCATGTTCAACAAGTGTTGGCTTCATCCTTAAATAGGGGCCACCTGATTCACACCTGTTTCTTCACAAAATTGATGACCTCAGTGATTGAATGCCACACTGCTATTTTTTTGAACACACCCCTTTCAACTAATTCAACTAATTGCCCAATTGCACAGCCTTAAGAGCGTGCATATCATGAATGCTGGGTCTCATTTGTTTTCTGAGAATCTACTGAACCTACTGGTAACTTGTTTGCCACGTAGCAATAAAAAAATATACGAAAAACCTTGATTATTCTGGTTAGTCACATTGTACTGCTATTATTCTGAACAAGACTGTATAAAGGTAAAATTTGCACAAACGGAAATCAACCACAAATGCTGATTTTGAGCATTCAGCCCAATAAAAGGACAGGAAAATGCATGTCAATGCCAGGAATGAAACATCTAGACTAAGTTGGATGCTTTTACTAAAAACAGGACAATTCATCTGGATCATCCTGGTGCTTCATGACATTGCTTGCATCATTAAAATTTCGAGGCAGCAATCTTGTCAAACAAGTTTAATCACACCCTGATGAACATATTTACTCCCAACGCAAGGACTCGACTCAGAAACCCTGTGGTTGAGCGATTAGTTCTGCAGTTAAAGGCATGTAATGCATTAGAGACGGTAGCAGCTCAGATATGAAGACATAGTTTTCGACCTCCATCTGCTCTCCGCTACAGACCACAGAAACCATCGCTCTGAGTTTACAGGAACACACCAGACCGGTCCTCTCTACACGAACACGCTGAACTGCTGGAGTGTAATTCGTGTGGATCAGTTTTAGTACATGCTGTCAGGTTCTTAAAGGAACGGTGCGGCCGTAAATGAACAATCGGTGATCGTTTACACACCCTGATGTTTCGATTTTTTTCAGTAAATAAGTAAAAAGAGAACTCCAAAATCCCTTCAGGAAAAACCTTAAATTCTAATATGTTAATAATTAATATGCATCTAATTAAATATTTCATATTCAACATGCATATTTAATAAAATGATGCAATGTTTACATGTTTAAACAAACAACTTCAGAAAACACAATATACCAGAAAGTTTGTAGAGCAATCTTCTCAACTAGAGAAGAATGGTGATATCGATTAGTTCAGTCTTTACTGATTCACCTGCATGCACCAATCTATTATTACCCAGAAATCCAGTGACAGGGGACCTGACAACAGATGTTCCCGTTTATCATGATCTGAAACGGTTTTAGAAATAGAGCGAGAAAGAAATGAGAGGAAATGTTTCACACTCACCAGATATGAAGTTTGTTCCAGTGTCGGTCATCTCAAAAGGGCATCTCTCGTCTTTACAAGGGCTTCTGGGTAACTGGAGTGATGCCACCTGTAGCCATGACAACAGAGAGAGACGATGCCTGTTTAATGATGCCATCACCATATAAAAAAAAAAAGAAGAGAAATACAGACTCCACCATCAACATCAGGAGAACAGTGAGACGCCATATTAAATAATCTATATTAGAAAGCAATGAGATTAAATAAAGAGTGAAAAGAGAACATTTTCCTCATAAGAAAAATGCAAATTCAAAATAAAAAAAATGTAAATACAAAAAAAATATTATACTAAAATAAAAAGAAATTAATGTTTCGGAAAATATCTTAATAATGTCATAAATGTAAAAAAAAAAAAAAAAAAAAAAAAAAAAAAAATATATATATAACTAAAACTAAAACTGAAATAAAAAGATTATTAAACATTAATAGTAATAATAATGAAAAATAATAACAAAAAATAAAATGATAAACAACAAAAAAACTAAAATGAAACTAAATTTGACTAAGATTAAAATAACTAAAAATATATAAATTAAAAACTATATAAAGAGTGATAAGAGAACCTTTTCCTCATAAGAAAAATACAAATTCAAAATATTTTTTTTAAATAAAATAAATATTATACTAAAATAAAAAGAAATGAATGTTTCTGAACATATATTAATAATTTTATATATATATAAACAAACAGTAATAATAATACAAATTAAAAGTATAAAAAAACTAAAATTCAACTAAATTGAAATGAAAATGAAACATTAATTGAAAAATAAAAATATAAAAATTAAAAGCTGACTCAAAATATTAATTAAAACTAAAATAGTATATAAATAATTCTAAAATAACTCTTTAGATGAAAAAGCATCTCAGCTCTTTTCATATTTCATCAGCCCAGAAGAGACCAAAGAGAATATCATGAAAAATTCACAACATTTTGACTGAGTTTGGACCCGCTGCTTGTGTCGAGAAACACATTTCCATGGATTATTAGCTCTGGTGTTTGTGAAGTCTATAGTGAATCAGGTGGTCCAGAATCCATGAATGATTGTGTGTTGTTCAGAAGAGGCGATCAGACGAACCGAAAACAGCTGAAGAAATCCCACTGATGCACACGGAAAGAGAAACTAAAACACACACCCACATCACTCCAGTTCTGATCACTAAACTCTTCAGAATTTCATCTAGTTATTATTCAGATCGTGATTGATTCCTCTCAACAGCACACAGCAGATGCCGGACAGATAAGAGGACTGAACGTGTCCTTCAGCGCAGCTCAAGCTCAAAACAAGTGACAATAAAAACTCAGCGCAATTTCTATGCAACAATATGAAAACGCTTCAAGGTTGTCCGTGACAAATTCTCTTTCTCTCTCCGTATTTCTCAGGTTTTATTGATACAGGACCTCATTTAAAACCTAGTGAGCTGCCCACCTTTCCAACATTTCTAAGAATCATAACGAAAGCTTCTATGGCACTGTGTTTTGGCCAAAATGTAAGGCAGTATTAATAAATAAATCATAAAGAAAACAATCCCAGAATACAATGTGATGGTCCTAGTGAAAAGTGAGTGCATGCTATAATACAATAAACAATGCATACGAAGCATGCAAAGCAATGTAAATATACTGTAACATGCAAATACTGGGTAAATTAAATTGTGCATTTTTGGTTGGATATATATGCATAAGTATATAAATATGACATAATAGTATGCATCACTAATTGTGTGCTAAGAGGCTTGTTGTGTAGTGTATCATCAGATGCTCCAGCTGTACTGACTCGGTCCAATCCAAACAGCTCGTCTCTCTCTATTTTCTCCTCTGACACTCATCTGTTATTCTGTACATACGGTGAAAGCATCCATTCATCCGGCCCATGCAAAATGCATGAGTGTGGTTCTTCTCAAGTGATGTGTTTAGTGTGCTTACCCTCCACGCTGATCGTGTCAGAATCACTCATGCCGAGCTCTAATAACACACTCTGCAGAGGAGTGAGACGCTCAGAGAAAGAGCAGCACATCTGATTCTACACAAGCATTTTTTTTTTTTTTTTTTTTTAGAAATGCATACTTTCTTAGTGAAGATTAAATAATATAATATACATTTATAGTGCATAGTAGGCATGCAAATCACCATGGAGCATAACATATTGCAACATGCAAATATTGGGTAAAATAGCTGTTTATATGCATTGTAGAAAACAAATAATATTTGAATTCAGCAAGGAGACATCAAATTGCTGCTAGATGTTTATATAATGATGTCATTTGTTATATGACAACAAGCATACATTTCTTTATTGTTCTCTAAGTAAATAAGCATTGAAAACACTATACGTGTTTTAGAGCAGACCACTTTGGTATTTAAGAACCTGCACAAGTGCATGAATTT
>NC_068410.1:2320783-2360783 GCF_023724105.1 Carassius gibelio | reverse complement strand
TCCTCACAGTTCTTCTTGGACGGATGTCAGATGTTCAGAGATCGTGTTTGGAAAGATAAACAGTGAGCGCGGCTCGTGAAAATCGTCCGCAGTGTCCCTGTAAAGAGCTTTTTCTGCTGTGGATTACGCTGCACAATTGCTTAATTCCCTAAAGATGCTTTTGTAATTTACTGTAGATTATGTGTGTAATCTCTCCACAGGATTATGATATATGTTCTCATGACGTTTAAATCGTGTGTGTGTGTGTGTGTGTGGCTTTAACTCCGAATGCTTAATGTAATTTGATGACAAGCCTTTATAAGATTCACTCATACATAACACAACATACAGACAGATTAAGTGTTTAAAATGAACACAGATGTACATGATTTTATATATTTTATATTGTGTGATAAGTCATTTCACACACACACACGCACACACGCACACACACACACAATACATACAGTATATAGTTTAATACAATTAAATATTTGTAATTTATATGCTGAAAATAAAATGTACAGTACTGGTCAAATTTATAATTAACATGTTTAAATATTTAAGTCCCTTCTGCTCACCATGGCTGCATTTATTTGATACAGTAATACTGTAAAAATTATAATTTAAATGATATAACAACCGCTTTAAATTGCAATATATTATAGAAGACCATTAAGAATTATTTTTTAAATTGTATCATTTATTTTCTTTTCATTTTTAAAAATTATTAAATTGTTAAGGTTTCATTAATTCAGTTGATTAGATATGCTTTTTATTATAAAAAAATAATCCAACCATAAAAATGGGAATTGGATTCAGAACAATTAAAGTGGAAAACATGGAATTTTGGGGAAAAACATTGAATACACAAATGTAAAAATAAACAAATAAATAACAATAACAATAACAATTTTTAAAGGGCCCTATAATGTAATGCCTGTATATATATATATATATATATATATATATATATATATATATATATATATATATATATATAAAACTGTTGTTAAATCTTTTTATTTACTAAAATTTAATTTGAATATTCAGGAAAATAAAACTGATTTCTTAGGGCAATATTAGCTGCAAAAACATAATTATAAGAGTCAGAGACAGTGAAAATGTTTCATTAAAAAAATTATAAAAAAAAAAAAAACCTTTAATGTTGCCTTTTTGTTACAAGAAAAACCATGACTAACATTAAACAAAGCTCCTTCACTTCTGCAAATGTTATTTTTGTTTCAAGCGTCTGTTTTCTCAGCACTGTCTGGACGGTCCAGTGTTTTTCTCAGTCGGGTCTCGTTCTGTCGTGTGTTTTCTTCACTCGTCTCCTCTCAAAGTCCAAGGTGTTTTTGTGCTACAGCGATTCCTCACACGGCCTGCAACGCTTCAATGCTCACATTCCTGTAAAACTGAGGTTCTGTCTTACTCCGAAATCATCCTCCTCTC
Organism: Carassius gibelio; assembly: GCF_023724105.1. Lineage (NCBI taxonomy): Eukaryota > Metazoa > Chordata > Actinopteri > Cypriniformes > Cyprinidae > Carassius > Carassius gibelio. The sequence goes on along the minus strand of NC_068410.1, from coordinate 2,359,352 downwards.
TTTAGACGCAGAGAAACAGCTTGCACAAGCATATTTTTAACTTTATGCATGATGCATTCAATTCATTAATTTGTAATGCCATATGACATGACACATTATCTTTGGAGAGATTCAGGGCTGAAACAAACACTACGCCAGAGCATCAACGCAGACACAAACTCTTGTTCGACACATTGCGAGCGCGTCCCGTGTTACACGCTTACATTAGTGTGACAAAAACAAACCTCAGCACTCAGTAGAGCCATAGAGTTTCCTTCAGACGTCTGCTTCATTAAATCAGACGTGTGATAATTCAGAGAACTGTTTTAACAACCAGCATCTTTCTTCATTGACAGCCGTCCAAAATTAGTATATTATTTGTAGTTAATAAAACCTGCTCTAACATTATGAATAAGAAGATGAATTTGTTCTGACATCATGCATCTGCGTTCATGCACCGAGTATAATTTGCGACGCTGTTCAGATCTCTTCCACTTAACGATATTTGCAAATTGTCTTTACACTTCGTGCATGTGTCTGAGTGTTTCCAGATTCAGAGAAATTCCTGTAGCCAAAAATCAGTCAATTAGAGAAGAAAAGAAGCCACTGAAGCGCTAAAGGAAAATCATCAGATTGTGTTTCTGGGAGGGGAGAACATCTAATATTAAAGGCGAGATCAAATTAGATGCTGAAAGGCCTCCTACACACATGCACGGTGGGATGCGTCCATGTCGCCCGTCTCATTACAGTTTATTTCAGCCGCTTACACGCATTTTTTAAACTCTGCTTCTTTTTTTCCCCCCAAACCTTTACACACAAATCCAAAAACTGCACACAAAAACATGCAAAATGCGTCACATCTCGTGCAAAACGATGCAGTGCATTCAAAATATCTCAAAAGCAAACATTCATCTTGCGTTGCAAACACGTTTGCCATAATATTATATTTTTGGACATATTATGTAACCTTGGACCATTTGGCAATTTTTTGAATAAGCTGAATTAATAATCTTTCCATTGATGTGTGGTTTGTTCGGAGGACAAAATTTGGCCGAGATACAACTACGTATTTAAAAATCTGGAATATGAGGTTGCAAGAAAATCGAAATATTGAGAAAATCACCTTTAAAGTTGTCCTTAGCAATGCATATTACTAATCAAAAATTTTGTTTTTATATATTTACAATAGGAAATTAACTAAATATCTTCAAGGAACATGAGCTTTACTTACTTGTTATTTTTTAATTGCTAACAAGTGTTTACCAATACTAACGAAAGTACTTTTTCTAAACTCTTAAGACAGCAACACAACTACATCACACACTTACCCAAATAGTAAACTTTCTGGCCAAAACCACATTTTACAAACTCGCATTTCAAGATATACTAACTCTATCAAAACACGTCAAACACAATTCAAAATCGAGTCATTTGGACAAAACATTAGCACTACTTTTCTATCCAATAGGAACATATAGTCATTGACTGTCAAAATATTAACAGCTGATGGCTTTACAAAAAAACTGCATTACCCGTATTTTTCAGACTATAAGTCGCACCTGATTATAAGTCGCATCAGTCCAAAAAATACATCATGATGAGGAAAAAAACATATATAAGTCGCACTGGAGTATAAGTCGCATTTATTTAGAACCAAGAACCAATAGAAAAAAATACCGTCTCCAGCCACGAGAGGGCGCTCTATGTCTTCAGTGTAGTCTATAGGAGAACTGAGCAGCATTGAGCGCCCTCTGGCGGCTGGAGACGGTAATGTTTTCTCTTTGTTAATTTCTCCTGGTTCATGTCAAATTAATTTTGATAAATAAGTCGCACCTGACTATAAGTCGCAGGACCAGCCAAACTATGAAAAAAAGCGCGACTTATAGTCCGGAAGATACGGTACTTTCTTCAACATGTTTGACAGATGTTTCCGGTCTACTTGCATAGACAATATAAAATTGTTCACTGTTCAGAAATTCCATTGTTTTTTTGTAATTTAGTTACTTTCAACTGAAACCCATTGGAGTTGAATGTGTTCATTCTCAGCTACATACTGTCTAAAACTGAACGATTCATTACTTTATAGAAGGTACAAACATAAAAATATACAGTCCAGCACGAATTCTTACCCTTGCCTCTTCTTCCCCATTACATATCTTCTTCTGATCCAACTATTCCTCTTTTTCTACCAGGCATTATATTTTTCTCTCTCTGATTCTTTGTGTTGTTCTGCATCCACAAAACCAATTCAGAGAGGTATTTTTTACACGTTGATGCAATGGAAAGGGCATCAACACCTGACTATTCCTCCAACTGAGACTGGAATCAGCTATTTCTAAATATTTTAGTGATCTGTTACTTAAAAATAAAATCGTTTGTTACAATATTTTATTTAGAGATTTTTTTTACACTTTTCAGTTGCTGTTGTCGCAGAAGTGGAGTCTTTACACTTTAAGTTTGGTTATAATAAGTTATATTTATACTCCATTTCTGTCATGCTGTGTTTAAGCATTTGTAAAAAAGATAGAAACAGATCTATGGTTTTGGTATGAGATAAGATTATTTGAAAAGAAAATGTAAGCATTTTAGAAACGTGTTAATTTGCTGAATATTGTGTGAAAACAACATGGATTGTGTTAAAGGTATGGTTACAACAGACCAATGTTGTGCTAATTGTGTACAGTGTTTTGAAAATATGACTACAGATTTGACAAAAGGATGTTAGCAATTGAAAAAAACAAATATAATATCCTAACGATTTTTGGAATAAAAGAAAAATGGATACTTTTGACCAATACACTATTTTGTTTAGTGTGTCATTTTGATTGGTTGTGTTTGAAAAAGGAAATCAAGATACTTCCTGTAAACAGAGAACTGTGTTGTGTTTTGTGAAAACTGAGGCCGAGATTTGGGGTGTGCTTCTGGTGTTTGAGTGTCAGCTATCACCAACAAGTATTTGTGTGTAAGCAGTTGTCAAAAACTGTAATAACTCCTCCTTCAGCAGTAAACAGACGAATGTTGGAGGCTGTGAAAGGCTGTCCCCTCCAAACGCAGAGGAAGTCCTGCAGGAGCGCTTTAACATCTGTACTCGCTCCGCTCTGCACCCAGGCCCCATCAATTATGCATCGCAGCTGCTGCGGAGGAATATGTCACCTTCACAAACCCCCAGCGCCTCTGATGAAATCTTAAAGAAGAGCTCTTTTAAATATTCACTCTGGTGCTCCTCAAACAAGTGTTGGATGCGGGAAACTATTTTTTTGATGGGAGAAAAACAGGCAAAACGGTGGCGGGAAAGTGATCGCGGTCTCTGAAGGCATCAAAGGATTTTCTGCATCCTGATACGGTTAAATGTAGAAACAATCACAAGAAGAGTGTGTGACCTGAGCACTGGAGAGCACAGGAACATGTTTAGCATCCAACACTTCTTCTGGTAGCATTAGCATCAAACCGTGTGTAACGAGACGTTTGTTTTCATACATATGAGATATTGAAACATTAACACGATAAAGTTACTTTACTATATACTGTAACCTAACAATCCACTACATTAAAGTAAAATGTTTATTACTTCATCAAAGGCGCATTAAATTCATCAAAAGTGACAGTAAAGACCTTTATAATAGATTCCTATTTCAAATGAATGAAAAATTATTTTAAACTTTCTATTCATCTGTGAATCCCGAACAATGTTCCACTAAAGTTTTCACTAAAATATTGTGCAGCACTACTGTTTTTAACATTGATAATAATCAGAAATGTTTCTTGAGCAGTAAACCATCATATTATCATGATTTCTGAAGATCTTATATTTCATAATATTTTAAATAACTTTAAAATAAACACAGCCTTGGTGAGCAGAAAAACAACATTAAAAAACTACTTCCAGACCCAAATCTTTTGAACATTAGTGTACATACATACAAGCAAAACAAAGTGGAACATTATCCCCAAAACAAACCAAAACAACTATCATTATGTACCAACCCTTGATCTCAAATTATGATCCTATATTAGATCATCTGTTCTCCATGTTTAACCTTTCAAATTCTACTCTAAAAGTATTACACTGGCTGGGCTGAAAGTAATTAATAAGTTAATGAAGTCTCTATCGAATTGAACACTAATCACCATAACGGTGACTTCAAACACAGCAACTACTTACCAACAGCACTAAATAGCACTAAAACCTCTATTAATTCTAACAACTTTTGTGCATGTCTCCGTAAACCCCCACTGTATTGCTCTAGTGTGCATAATTAAATTAACCAAGTGCAAGGGCTCATGGGTACTCCACCATCGCAGAGTCCCACAATGCAGCAAGATCTGTTTGTAGTTACAACAGAAAATGTACAAAGGGTTATTATTAACATCAACAACAACTAAAACAGTTAAAAAAAATATTTGGAAAAACAAGGCTTAAGCCTAGTCCCAGACTAAAGTGTAAGTCTGCGCTGTTTCAACTGAAAGAAACTTGCACTGGTTGATCATAAAATATATAAGTGTCTTTGTTTTGTCTCAAAATGCACATCTGTAATGTTTTTTTTTTTATGGCACATTTTTACTTAAATGTCCTTGTTGAACTATGGCCTAATCCTGGCTTAGTCTATGTTAAATTATTTTCTAACTAGAAATAAATCAAAATAAAACTTGAAAATAATAGAAACGTAAATAATAACAGTTAAAAATAACAAAAATGAATAAAATGACAAAAGTGCATAAAAAATGAGACATTTAATAATATAAAAATTAAAGCTAATTCATATATATTTTAATGTATATAAATACTTCTAAAACAACACTGTCTGTACCGGCAATAAATAAATAAATAAATTATTAATACAGTATTTCTTTGTAAAAACACACTCTACAGGATAAACCATATAAAATAAAAATGGTATCTTAAACTTTTAAACTATATGCAACACTTTTTCTTTTAGTACACTAAATTTCAACTAACTCCTGAAGAGTTAAACACAATGTAACACTTTCAAAACATCAATGTGTCAATCTACTGGCTCAACCAATAACAGGTTTGTAGGCGGGGCTATCAGTTTGATAATCAGTTCTGATTGGTGCAGAAGTGACACTGTACCTTTTGAAAATGATAGCAACTTGATACAATTATTAACTGATAAAACTATGACTTGAAAAGAACTAATCATAACACAGTCCTATATTACTTTTTTAAATAATAATTTTCTGTAGTCTGTTTGGATGCAGTAAATCATACACAGATGCAAATACCTGGCAGATAAATTAATGTCAAACGTGAAAAAGAATTGAGCAAACAGTTTAAATCTTAGGCTTAGATTCAGGCAGGAATCGTATGTTTGTTGTGTTTTTCTGCTGATTAAGGGAAAATACGAGACTTCATCACTTTACTAATGATCATCAAAAACAAAAAAGCTATAAATGCATCATATTTCATTAGAAAGTGTGACATGTCTGAGCAACTTTTTTGTACTGGGTATTGATATATCAATTGTGACCTAGACCACAAATCCATTCGTAAGGGTCAATTTTAGATTTTTCTTAAATCACCTTTCCATTGATGTATGGTTTTTATTATTTTTCAGAGATACAACTATTTGAAAATCTGAAATCTGAGGGTGCAAAAAAATCTAAATATTGAGAAAATCATCTTTAAAGTTGTCCAAATGAATTTCTTAGCAATGCATATCACTAATCACAAATCAAGTTGTGATGTACTATATTAAAATATCTTCTTAGAACATGATCTTAATATCCTAATGATTTTTGGCATAAAAAAAAATCAACAATGTTGACTCGTGCAATGTTTTTTTGGGTTATTTATACAAATATACCTGTGCTACCTATGACAGCTTTTGTGCATATGCTCATATCTAGTGCACTAATTAGGCTACAGTGAGTCAGTTTGATTCTTTCTCTTCTCCTCCCAAAGCACAACACATTGATTTCTCTATCTCTCTCTCTCTCTCTCTCTCTCAGAGTCCTGCTGTCATAATAATCCATGTTGGTTGTCTCTCTCTTCCTCGCCGTCAGGTTGTTTTTAGCATCACGGGCTCGTGCCGGATGTGCTCAGGAAGAAAGCAGAGCTGCAGAACATTAGCAAGGAGATGCTCTCCGTCTCTCTCTCTCTCTCGTGCATCCGCGGCCATTTTGAGAGAATCAGTTTGCAGTCTTATGAAAACAGAACAAATTCAGCGGCAGAGACGCAAACGAGCACAGCTCAATCATTTATAAGCCGCTTCTCTTCATTCCAGCCGCTCAGACACGGCTCTGCTGGGTTCCTGTCATTCATATTTCCTGACAGCAGGTGTTCAGAGCACCACGTCCTGTAATGGACTCCAAACATCATCACACTCACACGAGATATAAATCCAATTCCCTCTGTTTTACGATACGTGTGAGAATAAAACACGGCACACCGAACAGGACTGAGGTTTCCAGTTCCTCACTTTTGTTTTCGGCATTTCAAAATTTTATGTATAACTTTCATTATTTATGTAAATAAATATATATACTGTTTTTCAGCAAGGACACATTTAATTGCTCAGAAATTGGAAAAATTCTATATTTTGACTTACATTTATTTTATTTTCTATTTAAATTTTATAGTAATTTTACTGCGCAATTGTACTTTTATTTATATATTATATATATATATATATATATATATATATATATATATATATATATATATATAATAAATATTTGAAATTTTATTATCATTTTATTGAATTATAGTTTTGTCAATATTTGTATTTTATTTTTCTAATTTCTGGTTTCATTTTAACTTTTAAGCATTTTTGTTGACCATTTTCACAATTTTCATTAGGATTAGTATAGAACAGCATTATAGTGTTTGTCAATATTTTTAATTTGTTTTTATTTTAAATTTTTAGTAATGTTTAGCAATTTAGTTGTGCATTTTTGTCACTTTTGAATTTTCTTCAATTTTCTTTATTTTAATTATAGTTTAAGTCTTAGTAGTATAGATTGAGCAATTTCCTGTTATTATTTATTTATTAAATATATGTCTTAAAAGCTTTAAGTATACGATTTTTCAGGAAGGCCAGAACAGAGCAAACAATCTGCGGCAAAACAACATCAAAATATCATCAATGACACTGTGATCTTTCATCTGCCGTCACCATCATCCCATGCCAACCAAATCACTAAATAATCACGTTCACCACTTCACACACACACACACGCTTCAATTTTACATCTGAACGTATCACTGATGCAACGCGGCTGTAATCCTGTTTTGGCCAAACACACCAGAAAGTAGAAAGAAATGCAGATTTAACAACTCAAAATAACCTGTTTGTCAGCAACTACTGCGTTCGCTGTAAACAGAGTCTTGACCTTTGGATCTGAAAGCAATGGGAGATGAACAACTGAATGACGAATGACCTTTAACAGGAAGTCCCCGAAACACTAATCACACTAGCGGTGACCTGCTCAAGGCCATCTCTGAAAAATACTGCGGATCCGCCTCTCATTTCTAAAATCATAGCATGTTCAATTTTGCGTGAAAGTGTCCCAAAGTGGGAAATACCTAATTGAATATCGGGTCTCTGAAGTCTGTGATGATTTAACCAGTATAAAAAGAGCCCTAAAACCAATGGCCCTTAAAACCAGAACAATCACGCGGATAAAGAAGAACGGCTTTACATTCACCCGGTTAATATACTCATTAATACTCCTTTAAACGGCTCACATCACACCTTTCATTGCTTTTTACTCTTTTCCCTCTTTTTCTGCACCAAAAACAGTCATCGTTTTCCATTTTCCAATCTCTTTTAAACCGACAGAATAAAATATGCCATTCCCCTCCTCTGAGGATTGAAGGTAAATGCTGTCTGGTATTAATTTTAGTGTCTCTGATTCACACTGGGATTGATTCAACACTTCATCATCTAATACTGACCAAAACAGCTCATAATAACAGTAAAATGCTATTTAAGTGTGACGTGAGCCATTTTAAGAAGTATTAATAAATATATTATTCGGTTTATAGTTCTGTATATTAAAGGTTCTTAAAATACATTTATTTATTTTAATTTTTAATTAATTGATATGAATACAATGCTATTTTTATTATTGTTTTAAATTATTTTTAATAATACAAATATATATAATAAATAATAACATAAGGAATTCATCTAAACTGCTAAAAGGCCGATAAATATCTTATAATAACAGTAAAATAAAACTAAATGTGTGATATGAGCCAATCAATTACTGAGGAAATTAACCAGTTTTTATTTTAAGGGATCTTAAAAACATTTATTTACATTTATTTATTTAATCATAATTATTTATTCAGTAATAATACTAATATCCCCAACCACCACAACTACTACTACTAATAATAATAATAATTCATGCTATTATTTTAAGAACCCTTTACTAAATACTAAATAATAATAAAAATATTGGTAATGTTTTATAGGGAATTGCAGAGCAAATTAACCGGATTATGGTATTTTATTCAAGGGTGCTTAAAAGACAACATTTTTATTTTTAAATTTTAATTATAATAAATGAACTGTTTTTATATATATATATATATATATATATATATATATATATATATATATTAGCTTTTTTGTATCATAGTTGTTTATTTATAAATGTATTAAATTAAATTAAATTAAAAATAAAGAATGTCAATTCCATGACATTCTTTCGAGAACCATTTATGAAAAAAAAAAAGAAAAAAAAAAACCTTTAATAAAATTTAAATATCCCTGCACTAAAAAAAGTCAAAGTTAACTGTATAAATATATTATCCAGTCTCTTTAATATAACAATATAATATACTATAATAATTTAATATAGCTTCTTCAGCTCTGAGGACTGAAGGTAAATGCCATCTGGTATCATCTCTGATTCATTCTGGGACTGATATAACTCACAAACAGACAAAGATTCAGGAGAGTTTGTTCATCTCACACTGACCTCACTTAAATCAGAAACATGACAGTTCTGAATCACAGCCTCAGTATTTATATAAACCTGTGAATCTGCGATAAAACACGGCACAGACGTGATCTGACACCTCCACGAAGATCAAGCTCATAAAGTAATGAGCGCTTTCGTCACAACGTCTGAAAAGGTACATTAAAAATTCAGAAAAATAAAATGTATCAGTTTCCACAAAGATATTGTGGAGCACAACTGTTTTCAACACTGATAATAATCAGAAATGTTTTTGATAATATTAGAATGATTATTGAAAAGATCATGTGACACTGAAGAGTTATGATGCTGAAAATACAGCTGCGCATCACAGAAATAAATTACAGTTTAACAGATAATTCACATATAAACACATATTTTAAATTGTAATAATATTTCAGATTTTTTAAAAGTATGTTTGATCAGATAAATTCAGATTTGGTGATCAAAAACATTAGAAATCTTCCTTTCCCCAAACTGTTTTATGGCTTCTCGCACTGCATTCTGGGAAGCTGTTCAGACACAGATGGAAATGGTTTTCTGATTGCTGACGGACTGTCGTCCTGAATGAAAAACACGAGAGCGCATCTGCTGAAGGTCTGGAGAAGTTCAGCTCTGCTGGTTTTGTTCGTTACGGACTGTTTTTCCTTTGCATTCGTTCACTGGACAGGAATCACACAAATCACAAGCTTCTCTTAAAGAAACAGTGCACTAAAAATAAAACAGAAGACTTTTTTGGATGTTTGACAGTTTAAATCTCCAACCATGTTCACTGTATGAAAAGAGCAGCACTAAAACACCAATGAAATAGCCTTGCTTTCACTTTCACTTTCACGAAACTAATAACCTGTGAAACACATCTTCACGCGTCACACACTCGCTCACTGGTTTCACACCATTTGATTCACAAAGTCTTCCTGAACCTCTTCTTCTGCTTCTGCTAAAATTCTATAACAATTAAATATTTAGAATTTACTGTAATAATAAAAACAAAAGAGAAATATAATGACATATAATTATATCGAACATATTAAAGTGCATATTAAAAATACTTGAAAGCCCTTTAAAAACGACTATGATAAAATATGTATGCAACTTACTGTAACAAAGAATACAAATATGTATTTTTACTATTTATTATTTAAAATAAAATTAATTATAAAGTAAACAATTAAATAAATTTTATTATTTAAAGAATCATTTAAGGAAAATGCTCTGAATGCAATTCATTGTGATAAATCAAAAAAATATATATATAATTATCATTTATAATAGCTATTTATTTATTATAATAAAAATACAGGTCAATACCATTCTTTAAAAAAATGCTATAATAAATCAATAAAAATACAAATTCAAATAAATAACTAAAATATTTATTAATTTGTTATAAAATTAATACGAGTTATAAACAAAAACCATTTTTGTTATTTTAAGAAAAATTACTACAATATAACGCAATTCATTGTAATAAATAAATACTGACAAGTAAATAAAATAGATATATTAAATTAATTTCCATTAATTTTAAGTCCATACCATTTTTTTTTTCAAAACCCTTAAAGAAAAAAATAATACTATAATAAAAATAACTATTTGCAATTAATTCCAACAGCAAATACCAAATCATGCTTCATGTTCGTAATATAAACTAACATATTTAAACCATATAAAAAATTCAGACAAGCCCTTTAATAAGCCCCACCCAAACTGTTTGCACTTTAGGTCTTCACAAAAAGTCTCTTTATTCCTGAAAAAAGCTGTGATGTGCGTATAGCTAGTGATTCTTTATATTTAATCTCTTCTGTGCGAGTTACTGAAACCAAACCCTGATTTATCACCAGTATGACCTCTAGCAAAAGACCAACTGTCTCTGTCAGTCACTCTCAAATGGATAAAAGACAAAAATTGGCTAAATGGCCGGTAACAAAGGAGCAGCGCTTCCCGTCTGAAGCTGCGGTCAGCTCCACACAAAGAGCGTCAGGGCCTGGCAAATCTGAATGAATTTATGAATTTCATCTCATCTCAGATGAATGCGCTGACCTTCTCCTGCCCCGGCGCTGCCCTGCCCAAATTAAAAGCTTCATATCCATCGCCATTCAAGTGTAAATTGAAAGAAGACAATAAAGGGGAAGCAGCGAAGCACAGAACAGATCATGAGGCATCAATACAGAGCAATAAAAACAGAAAATCCTGCATTATGACGACAGAAACCCCTCAAACATAAAACACTAAACACATCTATTCATCCTCATAATAATAACAACAACAATTATTATTAATATTCAAAAGGATTTCACTATTACTTTTCACTATTCTTAAATTACATATGCATCATTTTAGTATTTCATTACAACAATAATAGTACTGTACCATAAAATAATAAGCCAAGCATTTAACATCAACAACAGAATAATAATACAAATGTATATTATTTTATTCAATATGTTTAAATTTATAATGCAATTTTATTATTTTACTATTGCAGTAATAACATTGTAAATAAATAATTGCAATTGTATTTACTATTGCAAATAAATAATTATTATTGTTGCTGATATTATTATTACTGTTACTATAATTTTATTGTATTATTCTTAAACATTAATTTTATATATTAATACTACAATAGAATTACACTGTAACATAAATCATATTTAATAACTAGTATTTCATATTGATCATCAAAATAATTTTATTGTAAATTACATTTATCTAAAAAATACATTTTATGTTTACATTTTTTTAAATCTTATTATTTGATTACATTTCTATTGAAATAATACTATTGTATTGCAACATAAAAGGCAAGCATTTATAATTTAATATATAATTTAATAAATATAGTTTATAATAACAACAACAATAATAATAATCGTATTTAATATATTACTATTAATAATATTAATAATAATTATATATTATCTAATAATCATTTGATTTACATTTAGTCATTTAGCAGACGCTTTTATCTAAAGAGACTTACAAATGAAAACAAAAGTGCAATGATAAGCAAGTGCTATGCTAATAATAATGATAATAATAATAATAATAATAATAATAATAATAATAATAATAATAATTATAATAATAATAATAATAATAATAATAATAATTATAATAATTATAATAATAATAATAATAATAATAATAACAATGATAATGATAATAATAATAATAATAATAATAATAATAATAATAATAATAATAATAATGATAAAGTATTTAGTATTTATCTACCCAATTCACATGAGTTATAAGGTCAGAAAAAATTATAAATCCAATATGACTTTCTTTTTTGCATTGGAGCACAAGAAGTTCAGCAGATGATCTGATCCATTGATTTACACACAGTGAAAGCGGACTGGAGCATCATGAGTGTGTGTGAATGACAGGAAGTGGACGACAGGAAGTGAACGACAGGATTTCTGTTTGAGAGAAGCCGATCAATAAACAGAACGGCATTCAGACACTATTTCTAATGCAGTCTCCTAAAACTATTCAACTTCACTGTGTGTCTTCTAGCTGTACCAGACTACTAAAGTAACACTGATCCTCGCTAACATTGAAAAGTGAAATATTACAAATGTGACCATTGTACAAGCAACAACAACAACAATAATAAAACATAGAGAAAGACACAGATTGACGATGAAATGAGTTTGGAGTGAACAGAGAAGCCAGCTGCAGGATAAATGGCCTCGAAAGTGCTTTGAAAAGTCCAGGGAAAATGCTAGCTTTGATATCAAACCACAGAATGACTATGACTCGGCTAAAGTACAGAGTTAGAGGACGATTAGAGGAATTAATGCAATGCAAAAAACACAGACCAAGATCTGACAACGGAGAACAGATAGAAATGGATTTGTGTAGTTACAGGAAATCATCACACTTGAGTATTTTTGTCTCTGACTGCAGAAAATCTGAAACGTTTCCGTCTGAAATCATACGATGCATTAGCTGACCTTACGAGAACACGCTAACCTTGAATATTGAACGATTAAACCCTGGAAAGCAGAAGCGTGTGGGAGTGTTTTCCAGTCTCACGATCGTCTGCCAAATCAGAATATATACTAACGACACTTTAATTAGTGAGAAACGACATCTGCGATGATTCTGTCGGCTTTCAACGGTTGAAGTTATAGTTCGCTCCAAATGAAAACGCAGCATATGGGTTTGGAAAGAGTTTTTGGCTGGAAAAAAAAAAAGTCTGAAACTGCAGAATGGAGCGATTAGACTCCACGTCATTAATTAGCGGAGTATCTGCTGTGCGGTTCACTTTCATTTCTCATTTCTCACTCTAATTGTATCAAAGTCCATAGCAGAAATAGTCCAGATATTATGTGATAACAGCAGCACAGAGCGGATGAAAGCACACCATTGTGTCAGATTATTCAAATAAACGTCCACAGACTCGGTAACATTGCAGCTACTAAATCATCATTAGTGCAGCTACGATAGCTTAGCATGAAAGCTACGCATCTGATTCATAGAAAATAGTAGCGTATTGTTTATTTTACACTGCACTGTATACTGCACACTGGCCAGTGATATCCAAAACTAGAACTAAAAATAATAATAATAAATAAATAATCTGACAAAACGTTTAAATTAGAAATGTGGTTTTGGAAGCCAATTTGAAGAAATAAATTGAAGCCGAAAAAAAAATCCCAATGGCAAAAAGTACATAAAATAACTAAAACTAACTAAAATGACGGATAAACTATTCAAATAAAAGTCAATTTTTTTGAAAACTTAAATTAAAGTTATATAGAAATATTTCAAATACAAAAAACAACAACTATAAAAATTACAAAATATTAAATTTAAAATAAAAGCTGAAAAAAAAGAGCTAATTCAAAACGTGTATAAATACTGAATAAACAAGACTAAAACTTTAACAAATAAAACAGAATTACTACAACTAAAATTAAAATCTAAATCTAATAAAAAAATTATAAACACTGTAAGAGCACTTAACACAAAGTTTAAATTAAACTTTACAAAATATGTCAAAACAAAAACTAATTAAATGACAACAACAACAACAACAAAAACAAAAAAACTAAAGCAATCAAAAATTAAAACGAGTTCAAAATATCAAAGTGAACCATAAAATATTAATAAATATTAATTAAAAAAGTTAATTAAACTTAAAAAAATTAATTAATGCAATATTTTAAATGTAATATTAACATGATAGCTGAAAATGTTAAAATAAAAACTATTTTAAAATATAAATAAATAATACAAAAATAACACTGATGCTAGCTGGCTACCACAAAAAGCCATTCAAAGTTACTCAATGCACATAGTCAAATCTCATGCAGTACTGATTCAGACTGTAGCATGCCATCCACAGATAATAAACAATCCACTGAAAGCACTGCAATATTTCTCAAAAGCACCATTTCCTTGCAGTGTTTGTTGTTGTTGTGGTTCAATGTGGAGCAGCTCCGGTGAGCATTAAACATCTAAACACACTCTACATATCGACTTCTCTGCTAAAGTTTGCACAGAACTCGCAAACAAGCACTTAAGGCCCTGAAAAACATGGAAATATGCTTTTCCTGCTGGTTAATAAATGCTGTTGTCTACTGGTGTGATTCATGTTAGCATGCATGGCATTAATTAGAGGGCTGTGTGAGTTCAATTAACCGTAGACGAGCTGAAGCACAAACAAGCATCCCCAATAATCCTGCCTCTTGAAGAACAGAACCCAGCATCGGTAATTCATCTCTAATTTATAAACAACACTGAACAAGAAGATCTGTAATGCCTGGAGTTCTCCATTAGCGTGTGGTGATGTGAAATCTGTGGTATTTACTCACTCCATGCATCCTGCATGAGGTTAAAGTTACAGATAATATCAACATCTCGAAGACAGGACTCGATCGATAGTCTCAAAATATGGCTTTCTGGAATCTCCAGATGAAGTTTCATGCATTAAATATTTACTTTTATGTGTTTTTAGTCTCACATTGCATCAAAATCCCATCAAGTGCTTTGTTTTTCTTTCTGTTTAAATCTGAAAAACCCTAAAACATTGCTTAAATATTAACATTTGTTAAACTTTAAATGATTAGAATATACAGTATGCATATACATTATAAGCTATACAGTACATAGCCAATACAAATACATACAATATCCAAATAACTGTACCAAAAAAAAAAAAAACATGGATTTTTGTGTGCATATACGCTATATTAAAATATATATTGTTGACATAGGTAGTTTGAGCCCAAGTATTAAAGTCTCATCTAAAATCTTGCTTTAAGTGCTGCCAAATCACTCTAATTACATTTGATTGGATATTACAAACTTTTAATGTGCACTTAACGGCTTAAAATATTCAGCATCACTTCAGCAAAGATAAATAATTTCTGAGTGAAACTCTTTAAGTGTCTCTGTCCCTCTGAGACTCGGATTGTATTTTAGGAGGAACTCACTAAAAGATGCATTTGGTCTGCTGCTTTAAATTCATGTGGTACGCTCTTCTTCGTTAACGTAGAGTAAGACGGTAACAAGAGAAAAGTCATGGGCCAATCACAGCCAATCAGAACATAGGTAACAACAGCTGTGGGACGGAGAACCAATGAGATTTCACAGTGGGCGGAGCTACTCAAACTTCATAGAAACGTAAACAGAATGATTCTTTATCACTTGTTTCTTCACTATTTTGATTCTGTAATAACTTTTTAACCCCTTTTTCCTTCTGTTATTATCCTTTAACTCTTTTTTTCTTCCATCTGGAATTTTTAACCATTTTATTTACCTCATTCATATTTGAACCCCCTTTTTTGATAAGTATAAATACTCATCCCAATGTTCCTGTCTTACAATACAAAGTGTTAATTCAATTCCATTCTTTTATTTTTTAATGAAAAGAGATGGTTGTTTTAATGATTTGCCGCCAGTAGGTGCTAATTAAGATACTGATGCATTTAGAAATACTCAGGGGAGAACAGATGGTGGTCTGTTTATCATAATAACAGTCTCTGTCAATCAATGGGTTTGCATGTCAACCAGTGAGTGACAATTCACTTTTAAAAGTCTGACAACAAAGGTTATGATGCCATACTGAATTATGACCATGCAACTGAATCTGCAAACGATCAAGTATTCAATAAGAAGATGCAAAGTGACTGTGGCGTTCGATATTAGCAGAGCACTGATGATGTCAGACTCAAGAAGTGAGTGTTAGCACAGGGGGCTGATAATAAGAACTCATTCAAGTCCTCCCGGGATGTTCTGATGTACAAATGCATGAGTCGCTATTATGACTGAAGTCATTTTAGCCTGAAAAAAGTGACACAAAGGGCAATTTAATTTTTCATTTTCTTGTTTTAAATTCCCGACAGGAAGGTTTTATTACAGCACTAGTCTGACAAAAGAGCACACGATTCTTGTACTACCACAGAGAATAATTTTTGCTGCATCAACCTTAATTGATTAATGCTAAGCTGCTTCTGTCAAGATGTTTAACCCCCCTTTTCCCTCAAATATGATTCTTTAACCGCTTTTAATTTTTCAATCCTTTTTTTTCATGTCATAATTCTTTAAGCCCCCTTCTTGCTTCTGTCCTGATGCATTAATGCCCGTTTTTTGCTTCCATCCTGATTCTTTAACCCATTTTTGTTTTCTTCTGTCATGATTCCTTAACCCCTTCCTTAACCCAATTCATTAATTGATTCCTCTTTTGCTTTAAGCCACCTTTTCTCGTTATAATTTCTTAAGACACTTTTTTGCTTCTGCCTTAATTCTTTAAGCCCTGTTTTTGCTTAATCCCACTTTTTGTGATAATTATTGATAATTATGTTTTGATTATTGATATTGTGATAATTATTTAACCCCTTTGATTCTTTAATCCTTTTATTTGCTTAAATCATGTTTTTTAACCCCTTTGATACTTTAACCCCATTTTTACTTCTATCATGATTGATTAACTCACTTTTTAGCTTATGTTATGACACTTTGTTTGCCCAACCATGGTTCTTTAACCACTTTAGTCCCAATTTGTGACACACCACCAACTGAGAAAGTACCAACTGAGAACGAATCACCTTAAAATTAATTATTACTTAGCAATGCATACACTTAAAAAAACGCTGGGTTAAATACAACTCAGTGCTGGGTAAAATATGGAAAAACCCAGCATTTGGGTTACTGCCTAGAAAGTTGGATTAAACATTAAACCTAAATGTTGGTTGAAAACAACCCAGTTGCTGGGTTTGTCCATATTTTACCCAGCACTGTGTTGTATTTAACCCACCATTTTTTAGAGTGTACATTTAAAAACTGCCACTGGAATGCATTTCTAATTCCTCTCAAAAAAGTCAAAAAGTCAAAAGATAACAGCCACAAACAAAGCTGCTTGTGGGTAATATTAGCCCAAACAACATGCACAGGTAGCTGTCTGACCCTCGCTGTTCAGAAGGAAATAACCCTTACTGGGGTTGGTCCACACTGCTGGCAGACAACAGTGACGGATAATAAGCTCAACAGCCGACGATGAAAGCCCTCCCTTCTGCCAGATCCCCCAAAAGCAGTTATCCAGCTATTCCCAATAGTGTTTTGCCAATTATTTCCTTGGACAGTTTTCCAACTATTCCCACTCGATGATTTCAAGTATTGTCTGCTTGTCTGTTTCCAACTGGAATGCCTTTAAGCTGGATGTGTTGATGAGTCATTGCATTAGTCAGACGAAACGTTTGATGACGGTGGGTGTCTGCTGTTACTTCCTTTCTGGAGCAGGAAATGGTGATACCCAGACAAGGCACTTTGCCACAATAAACGCTACAGAGAGCAGAAAAGCTCTGCGGCCATTTAGATGCTCTGCCAATGGACAAACACACACACACACACACATAAAGCAGATAATCAAGAATCCAAGATGGCATCGCTCTTTATTTCCCTCCACATACACAGATGCTCTCTCAGTCTCTCCCAGAGGAAGAGGTTATTGCTCAGTGATTGCTCTTTTCAGAGCACAGAAGGCTTAATGGAGTTCTTAGTTCATTTCGGCTTAAGTATCGACTTTCAAACAATCGCATAAGGCATGCAATATCATTTTCAAATAAACAAAACAATAAAAAATAAACAAATGACAAAATCAGATGCACAATCAAAAAATAAATCCCGAAAACATTTAATAGGCTCATCAAAACAGATGTGAGAATTCGATCTACATGCTCTTCAGCAACTGATTATTTTTGATGAGCTCATTAAATGTTTTGTGAGCACTGGTGTGCCAACCCTTGCAAGTTTAAGTATCAACTTTGGGTTGCACTTTATTTTACACATTTTGCACATATACTTCCAGTGTACTTGGCTAAGAAAATACTGGTAATTCGTGGTCGACCGATATATCGCCAAGGCCGATATATCGGCCGATATATCAGACGATATTTGCTATTTTTTTTTAAAATATTGGCATCGACTGATACGTTTACACCTAATACAGGTTTAAGTCTGTCTAATAATCAGATAGAACTGTTGAACAAATGAATTAAAAGGTATACAAAAATAATATAATGATTGCTTTTATAGTATTAGTAACAGAAAGGCAAACATAATCCTTTCTCGTTTGCTGTCAGCATTCAGCAAATCATTTAAACAAACCTTTAAATGACTAATTACAATTTAATTTCACAAACCTTGCAAACTTCTGAGATCTGGTGAATTGTGCAGTTGTATATTGCCTGATCGCGTGTGCTCTGCGTGACAATCGATCCGTGTTAATTAAATCTGGACAGGAGGAGAGGTCAGCTTCACACGGAGACGTGCAATCAACTTTAAACTCATGATTTCAAACTATGCTGATTTATGCATTTGCAGATTGTCATATTCATGTCATTTTTACTGTGTGCTGCATGTAAAATTACTGTTACCTTGGCTTTAGTTGAAAAAAAACATGATTCCCAATGCACACCCAGATTACTGAGTGCCCTGTTGGTTACAGTGTTTACTTTCTTTTTGATTATATATTTTAAAATATTGCATGAAAAATACTGTAATAGAATTATAGAATCAGGTATGTTTATTTTACAAATCCATGTTTTAATATAATTCATTTTCAAATTATTTCAAGTTTTGCAAACATTAATTAAAACAATTTTTTTTTTTTAAGTAAAATAAAAAAATATATATCGGCTTAATATCGGCCATCCACCAACCTGCTTTCTAAGATATCGGTATCGGCTGTCAAAAAAAAAACAAAAAAAAAAAACAATATCGGTCGACCACTACTGGTAATATGAGGTAACTGCATGGGTTAGGTTCAGCGTTAAGTTACCAAATTCAGGTTAAATACTATAAGTAAATAAGATATACTTGAGAAACAAGACAGTAAAATAAAATGAAAAAAGAGAGAAACAAATGAGTTGATAACTGACTATAGAACTAGATGCGATTATCAGCTCTAATAATAATTTGAGATATGCACATTTGATCATAATTTAACCTCAATAGTGACTGGGAAAGACTATTGAGATATTAAAGGGATCACATTTACCTTTCCTGTGAGTTGATATGCAGGCAAAATCTGAGCACAGTTTCAGACTTTATTAAAATCACATCTGAAACTCTAAAGGTGATGTGGGGTCTGTTATTCAGTAGAAACACTTGAAATGCAGAGTACGTAGTCTTAATTTGCACTCCATTTAATCTCATTGCTATCGAGGAGGAACGATCAAGTTATTAAAGAAATCTTTTTTGCGAGCCTGTCAATCGGTTAAAATAAAAATCCAAAATGTAATAAATAAACAGCTCCGGGCGGCACCGCAGTGGTTGTTTTTCATTGTTACATCCTTCACATGAATAATAAAACACGAGGAATAATGAAACAGGATGAGGTGTGCTGCAGGCGGAGAGTTTTCTTTCTTTCTTTTCCTCTGTTCGCATCAAGAGGCGTGCAGCATCGCTCGCTTAAATTGCCAGGGAGCTCTGATAATTAGACCTGCCTGTGTGTGTGTGTGTGTGTGTGGATGGCGCTGTGGCCTTCACTGAAGCTAGCATGTAACATATGGTTTTCCCAGCATGCCCCAGCAGCTCCAGGCCGGAGTCACGACCCTGTGTGTGCGACGGCTCGCACGGTGTGACCCCTGTCAAAGAGTGGCGAGCCGTTACAGATTCATTCCCCAAACAAACATCAAGCGAATATCTGTCCTGTGATGTCAGAGCCGATCACTCGCCCTACAGAGCACGGATGGATGGAGAGACTGAATTCAGCACTGAAGATTCCTCTAAATTCATAAATGTGAACATGAAATGGTCCAACATACTGGACGCTGAATTGTAATTTGAATACACTTTAGATTACAGATGAGTGTGCTGTTTGTGTGACGACTGCAGCAGCTCATGATCTGCTGTACTGTAGTGTTGCATGATGGTCTATTTTTACTCACTGTCTGCATTCAGCACTTTCACTGCAGTACATATTTAATCAGGAGAGAGTGAAGAACTCTCTCTCTCTTTCTCTATCTCTCTCTAGCTCTCACTCTATCCTTCAGAATTTAACACATCAAACATTAACTGGACATTAAATGTGTTCACTTAGACCTTCCTCTTTCTCTTTCTCTCTCTCTTTCTCTTTCTCTCTCTGTCTCTCTGATGAAAGGCTTTGTGCTGAAGTCAGATGAATACTGAAGAAGCGAAGGAGCGGCTGATATTCTCTCTCTCTCTCTCTCTCTGTGTGTGTGTGTGTGTGTGTGTGTTATACCGTAATGCAGATAAAACACACATATTGAACCTCACATCAACATACTGTTTTCAGTAAACAATCAAAACGTTTGTAGTACATATATTTGCAATAATGTGTTTGAAATTAAAATATTTGGCAATACAACTGTTTTCAAAATTGCTAATAATAAGAAATGTTTTCTTGAGCAGCAATTATCAGCTTATTATTATGATTTCTGATGATCATGTGACACTGAAGACTGGAGGAATGATGCTGAGAATTACAACAGCTATCAATTACATTTTACGATATATTTACACTGGGAACTTTCAAACTGTAATTATTTTTAATCAAATAAACACAGCCTTGTTGACAGAAGATAATTATTCCAAGCTTTTGAACAGTATGAATAAAGTCTAATCTAGAAACTTGAGTCTTCTTGTAAAAACTGTGTGTCTCAATATCAAAGCAATATCAGATATTCAAAGTACAATTTTAGATGCAAGTCATATTAGATTGTTTTATCACAATATCACGATACAGAGTGATAGATGTGAATCTTGAGTCATGTTCTCTTTGGGTTTGATTTGCAGTTTGTCAGGTCTCCAGGTGCTGCAATAACACCTGCAATAAAACTGAGTTATTCCGGCTGTAAATGTTCATTTTTTTTGTTCTCTAAAACATTAAAATAAAGCATAAACTAAAGAAATTAATAGTTAAAAAAACTCAAGTTTACATTTGTAATTTTTTTCATAGATTCCTTCAATTAAAAAATGTGTACAAGTTGCTAAAATTACAACGAAAGTACTACGAGCTTGTTTATTTTAAAGCTGTCACTCTCAGTGCAGCCGTGGATGTTAAACGACTTAATTCTTCAGCGATCTCGCGGTTAACGCTGCTAAAACGGCTCATGGTTTTGATTTTCTGCTCTTTGATACATTGTCTCTCTCACAGCGCAGTGAACTCATCGTGGGCCGTTATTGGTTTGTAAAAGACCCCAACCAAGCCTTCATCTCAGACACTATTGATCGAGCGCTCGGCTGCTGTTTCAGCATTCGTTTGGCTGCTTTAAAGGCCGTCTGCGGCTCTTATCACGCGTGTGACAGCTTGTGTTCGCCTCTATTTCTGGAGGGATATTTCTGACTCTTTGTCAGAATGACTTCAAGAAAAACAATAAGAGCAGTGCTTTTTTTCTTGTCGCACAGACAATTCAAACTGCTATAAGCAAATAACATCCTAAAACTAGAGCTGGGAGTCTAAACTTAATGAGTCCTATTATAATCAGACACTGGATATTGGATTGGTTGAATATAGTGGGAGCAATCTAGCTTTATTGTGTCACGACACGCTACTTGATTCCAGAGTAGGTGTAAACCAATCCCAGAATGCACTGCTGCAATACTGTTCTGATTGCACAAATAAATGATATCATCTGGTAAAATTAGCTTCAGTGCAATAAGATACTTTTTGTTGTTAACTTGTACTGTTTATGCGAGTGTGTTCAAAAAGTTAACAGTTAGCACGATTTTTATAATGTTTTTGAAAAAATATCTGTATGGAAAGCAGTTTCTGACATGGAATCAAAAAAAAAAAATAAATAAATAATTGTTACTCATAATTCTTTATACATGTATATTTTACCATTTTAACTCTTTCTAAAAGCTGTAATTATTTTTTTTAATTCTACGTTTACTAAAATAATAGTTAATTTTTTTTTTTTTTAATGTAAAATTCTGTCTTACTTTCTTGCAATTCTGAGTTTAATTTAATTCTGACTTTTTCCTCAAAATTTAGTTTACATTTTGCAATTAAATTTTTTTTACTGCAAAAAAGTTAAATAATAATAATAATAATACTGATATATAAAAAGTGTAATTCTGTGTTTTGGTTGCAACTATGAGTTTATATCTTACAATTTTGACTTTTCTTCTCAAAAGAGTTTAATTTTGTTAATTCTATTTTTATTTATAAAAATATTCCTGCGATGGTATAAAACGTGATAACTGCAACGTTTTACCTTGAAATTCTCACAATTCTGACTTTTGTCTGAGAGATATAAACAAGGATACAAACATGCATTGATTAAAACAAAATTGCAAGAAAAAAGCTTTAAATAAATGTATAATTACCTTCCAAAAAACTATATAAAATATATATAAATTTTTTATTCAGTGCTGGAAACAAGCTTCCATTAGTCTCTTCTGCTCACAAAGCTGCATTTATTGGATAATAAATAAATAAAAGAGTAAATAAATAAATTAAAGCCTGTACAAACAGTAACAAACAGTGTAATGATTCTAAACTAACACTAGTTTGAGCTATGGTATTAATTTATTATTTTAATAATTTATTATTTAATAGCAATAAAAATAAACAGCTGTCAATACATAGAAAATACAAAAACATAATTTTTTCATTAATGCCCTTGTACTTTCGGCTTGTTTTGAATGCTTCATCTACATAAAATATTTAGTGTGCATAAATCGTACATAAATAAATCAAAAGACTTGACCTCAAAATCACTATGATACGGCTCGAGCCCCTCCTTCAATGTTTCAGCCAATTTTATCACCAAAACTAGATCAATTACAACAGAAACAACATCTTCCCTTGAACAAACCATATGATTTAAAGCATCGAGCACAAACAACGCAAGCTAAACCCATGCTCAGGGTTAGAGGTTTATTCCAACCCCATGTAGCGCTAATAAATTAGCCGTCAGGAGATTGGGCTGATAAACGAGAATCATTGGCGATCAGCGCGCGGTGTGTGACTGTTTTAATCAGCTCTGCGGTACCTGTGCGCGTCCACACTCATCTATAACAGCGCCTGCAGATAACACAGTCACAAGAGCCCTGTGCTCCAGGCGCCGTTATGCAATAAATCCTGCCGGTGGGACTCGGGGCCGCTCGACTCATCAGAGAAGGGCTAGTTTCATGCTCGACTGCTGCACAAAACCCCAAACGCTCAGGGTTTGGAGGAACGACGGAGGTGAAGAGTAAATCACACCTGGAGTTTCAAGTGTGTCGTGTTTCTTTCAGACAGCGTTCGCTCGTTTGCTAGTTGGGAGTTCAGAAAGTATATGAATGCTATACGTCTTCCTCTAGATTCTTATTATCACACTATATGAGACATAAAAGCGTGATGGAGCTTAACAGAAACTCAAAACAAAGCATCTTGTTCTTAAACAAAGCTACTTGGCGAACACTTTTGTCCAAAGCGACTTATTTTGCATTGAAAGCATGCATTTTATAAGTTCATGCATTCGCTGGGAATGCAACCCGTGAGCTTTGCATGGTTAGAGACATAGTTTTATATGCATTGCATTGATTGCATGAAGCAGATCAATATATATAGCAAGACGGTCAATGTAGACAGGAGTACAGATGCACGCACCGAGAGAAAACGACGCTCAAAGACTCTGTGTTTACTAACACTGAACCACAATTAGCCACAGTATTGTACGCTAACTCCAACAGGTCGACGTTCCCCTGCGTCTTCCATTGATCTAACAATTCACAACCCATCAGCAGAATTACAATGCCAGACCGCAACCTGCCCGAACTGCTGAATTCATCAGGTTCAGCTTTGATTTGTTTTGACACAAATCTCCGGCGTGTAGGTGCATAATCACCACCTTGTTATCTCGCCGAAACAGATTGCTCGGCGCCTCTACGAAAATTGTCCTATAATCATCTCAGGAAATCTCTGACCGTGACAACAAAGGCAGGCTTTGGTTCTCCTCTGGACGTCATGTTTCTGAGGCTGTAATTGGATTAAAGCTCGGCCAGTGAACACATTCGTTCTCAACCACGCTCTTAAAAATAAAGGTGCTTAAAAAGTCCTTCACAGTGATTCATTCAGTCAAAGGTTCTTTAAAGAATCTCTTATAATCTGGAGAACCCTCTTTCAACATAAAGCAGCTTTCGTTAAACAGAAAGGTTCTTCATGGAAACATTTAGACAAAAATGGTTCTTCTATGGCATTGTGAAGCATCTTTATTTTTAAGAGTGAATGTCTAATATCATACTATTCACGATTTCATAGTTCACTTCAACTAAAACCATAAAAAAACAGAACATTTTGTTACTTAAAATAAACTGTTTACTGAAAAAATTAAATAAAATCTGGTTTAATTCGGGTAATTTTCAAGGCAATATTATCTCATTATCATTTAGTTTAACTTTATGTAATACAATAACTAAAATAAATCTGAAATAGTGATTAAAACAATCAATATAGACATATATCAAAATAATGAAAACTGATAAAAAGACAAAAACGCATAACAAAATTACTAAAACTTTAACCAAAATAAACATAAAATTATAAAAAAAAAATTTTTATTTAATTCAAAATATTTACAAAACCTAGCACGTCGATACATAACAACGAAAATTGTTTTAGTTAATAATTTCAATTAGATTTAGTTTTAAACTCTTTATTTGAGAAGTTTTAGTCTTGTTGTTTGACATTTTAATAGGTTTTTTTATTATTTATATTTTTGTTAATTTTATTTAGTTTTACTTATTTTGGTACTTAATGTAAAAAAAATAATAATACAAAAATAAACTAATTTAGTAAAAAAAAATTTTTTATAAAATGTTATTTCAGTTACCATTTATTTTATTTAAAGCAATAAAAAATATTTTATTTTATTCTATATTATTTTGATTATTATTGTAATGTTTTTCGTTTTAGTCAAGTATAATAAACCTGACTCATTTGTCAGGATACCAATCAAAAATCTTAAACATTCTCCTCAAATTCTTCCCAAATCAAAATTTATAAAACATAAGTCGGCATCCGTTGACTAATCTGTGTCTACTTCTCAAAAGGAATTATAATGAAGCGAATGGAGTCTATTAAAAAGCAAAACATTTTTATTAGAGTATTTAAAAATGCTGTTTCATCATGTGTCATAATGCAGTTTTGATGATTAAACACACATTTCTTCATATCCTTTAATATGTTCTTCTAGGAGACGCCGTGCTGAATAACGTCTGGCTCATCTGTGAACTTTGTCTTTCTCTATCTATTGCAGAAGTATTGGTCCTGATACTGCGTCAATTATTCTCTGCGGCCCGGTGTTAAAGTCGGATCTTCTCTCTTCCTGCTGGAGTCAAATGACTGTCATGTCCGACTGAGCGCTGCCGTCTTCAGTTTTACAGGTCTCTCTTTATCTCTCGTCTCATGGTGTGAACGGCGTATGAGATTCTCTGTGCTGCATGAGACACAAGCTTCCCGTCACGACTTCTGCTCTCACACACAAACTGATTTGTCACAGCATTTGTGCTGAAAGAATTACATTAGACCGTGTTCTTGCAGGAAAACACGATGCTTTTGTTCTAAAACGACACGAATGGCCTGCATTTAACATCATATGCACTGCTCAGACAATTAAAATGAGCAAAACAGAATCAAAAAGTACACCTTTTAAACGAGACGTGTTTTTAAAAGTTCTAAAAAAACAAAACAAAAATGATAGTCAGGAATGTTTCTTGAGCAGCCAATCAGAATGAATTCTGAAGGGTCATGTGACACTGAAGACTGGAGGACTGATTATTTTAAACTGTATTAATATTTCACTATTTGTGCTGTTTTTGTGATCAAATAAATGCAGGATGGGTGTCTTTATTGCAAATACAGGGGGAAAAAAATCTACTGTGTGGTTAACTGAGCACATTTAAATATGAACATATTAACACTTTATGATTTTGTTTCAGCGAGGCAGAAGCCGGCTTCATTTGTCAACGTCTATTGAGATGGTTTATGAATGAAGTGAATTAAATCAAACGCAGTTTAAAAGAGGATTGTATCTAAATTTGCATTATGAATCATGTATTCTGACCCCCATGTTCTCCATCTCGCCGTAATAAGTCTCCATCTCGCTCTTATTATGTGAAACACACAAAGATTTTTAAAACCTCCTTCCAGAGCCGCCTGTAACCACTTTCGTCCTTTATTAGTTCTGCGTAATAACCGCGGAGAGATTGATCTCTATAGATCTCCCGCCGAGTGCTGATTGCCAAGAACGTGCTGATGCAGAACAGGTTTGGGGTTTTATACGCCGACGTACTGAAAACACGGTTATTTCCTGCAATTCACAAGTGAAGCAAACATTCGGTCTCCCAATTATTGACCATTCGGAAAAAAGAATGTATCAGCCACCGTAAGTTGTTTTTAAAAGCTTCTCTGACGGGAAACACAAAACTAATTTGCAATTATGTTATATATGTCTATTCTATAAAGGAAGCAGAATCATAAATAATACAAACCAGATATTTCTGCATGACAGCGGCGAGATGAAACGGAGGACGAATGGGAGAAAAACACCATGAGAACTCACATCTGTCTCTAGAAGGCATTTAAAGAAACAGTACAGCCAAAACTATTACATTTCCTGATAAAGTCCTCACTCTTAGTCCATCCGAGGTTAGGTTTGTTTCTTCAACAGATTTAGAGAAATGTAGCATTGCATCAGTGTCTCATCAGTGGATGTGAATGGGTGCCGTCAGAATGAGAGTCCAAACAGCTGATAAAAACACCATGAGAACTCACATCTGTCTCTTAGAAGGCATTTAAAGAAACAGTACAGCCAAAACAATTACATTTCCTGATAAAGTCCTCACTCTAAGTCCATCCGAGGTTAGGATGGGTTTGTTTCTTTATCAGATTTAGAGAAATGTAGCATTGCATCAGTGTCTCATCAGTGGATGTGAATGGGTGCCGTCAGAATGAGAGTCCAAACAGCTGATAAAAACATCACAGCACTCCAGTCCATCAGCTAACATCTGGAGAAGACAAAACTGTGTGTTCGTGAGAAACAAATCCATCATTGTTTTTAACTTTAAACCATCACTTCTGGCAAAAATAACCATTGAGTACATTTTACAGTAAAAAGTCCTAATGCATAACACTTCCTCCAGTGAAAAAGTGCATTAAAATCCAGCCACATATTAGTTTCGAGCTGTTTAAACTGTGCTTGATCTGTGCAGATTTCTCTCCCGATTCAGACCAGAACACTTTTCACTGGAGGAAATGGACTTGATTATTGACTCGTATTTTAATGCTGGATTTATTTCATCTTGTGTATTATTGTGATGTTTTTATCAGACTCTCATTCTGACGGCACCCATTCACTGCAGTGCATCCATTGATGAGTCACTGATGCAATGCTACATTTCTCCAAATCTGATGACGAGACAAACATGCACAAACAACATTGCTGTATTCTCATGAGAGTGTGTGTGCAAACACTCATCAGGCGTGCAGCAGCGAGGGACGAGTGTGTCGTACATGTCGACGCGTCGGGGCACGGTGTTGTGTTTCCTCCAGATGGGAGACGTACCGCCGCAGATGAGGGTCACGCAGGAGTCGGGTGTGTGTGTGTGTGTGTGTCTTCGCAGTGCTAATGAAGTACAAAACCAGAAATAAGCATCTAGGAGATGACTCAGATTAGCAGGTTAATGGAATGAATCGGATACATGATTAATGTCTCTAATTAGAGTGACAGCTGAAACTTTCCCTCTCTCACAGGTTTGTCTCAACAGTTTACAGTTTAAAGTACAGTTCATGCAAAAATCATCGTTCTGTTGTCATTTAATCTCCCACATTTGGTTCTAGACGTATGCTTGCACCTCGACATTCTTCAAAATATCTTATTTTGTGTTATGCACGACAAAATAGTTACGGAGACTAAGCGATGATGCATAGAAAAAAACGTGTGGCCCGGGAACACATACGTATCACAGGTATATTTTTCTTTAATGCCAAAAATCATTAGGATATTAAGTAAAGATCATGTTCAGTGAAGATATTTTGTAAATTTTCTATCGTAAATATATAAAAACGTAATGTTTGATTAGTAATATGCATGGCTAAGAATTCATTTGAACAACTTTAAAGATGATTTTCTCAATATTTAGATTTTTTTGCACACTCAGATTTCAGATTTACTAATAGTTGTATCTCAGACAAACAGAAAGTATATTTATTCTCAATTAATTAATCTCAATTTTAAAAAAAATTACCCTTATGATTGGTTTTGTGGTCCATGGTCACAAATATATACATTTTTAGTTGAACCAGTGTTATTTTAGAATAATTGAAATACTTTTATAGTTAAATTTTTTTTTCATGAAAATTTTGAACACGTTTTTATATTAATTGTCATTTTCATGCAAAAAAAATTTTGTTACATTTTTAGCAATTTTGTTAGCTTTTTTCAGTTGTTTTTATATGTATACTTTTTTTTCCAGTTAAGTTTTATTTCAAATTAAGCTGCATTACGATAAAAACTGATTTTAAAAATTTGTTTTATTTTAATTCCATTAATGTTTGTTTATTACGTAAAAATATGTAATGTTTTATTTTAAGTTTCAGTTTTAGATAACTATAACAACAGTGAACTATCCGTTTAAGATTAAATGTGTACAAAAATAGTTTTGTTGATAATATCAAATGAAATATTAGCTAAAAAATGTAAAACATACAAAAACAAACAACATTTTTTGGAATTTAAGTTTAAGCTTATGTACTAAAATTATTACAACTGAAACTTAAATAAATCTAAATGAATCTGAATTGAACCAAAATAAATAAATAAAAACTGAATGACAAATATAAAAAATGCAATTACAAATGCAAGCAAATTACTAACAATTTTAATTAAATTAAAGTGAAAATAAAAAACCTAGTTAAAAACATGACTGGACACTATAATAGCACATGAATAATAATAAACCACTTATTTAGTGTCATTCTCTTCAAATCAAACACTCCTTCCTCAAATGCAAAAGAGACATAATAGTCAATGCAATTCCTCTGATGCAATTATTGTTATGGTATGTTATCAAACAGATAAAAACACATGCAAACAAGAAGAGAAACGTCATATGAAACTTTCTTCTTCAAAACGACCTCAATGCATAAAGTAAACACAGCACAAATACACACACTGAGACCAGAGGACATTACCCAGCATGCCCCGGGCTTCCATACAGTTTAAAATAGAGTATGTGTCTGGAGAAACACACAAACTAATCAGCGGCCAGACATTCATCTCGGTCACAGCGCTGGACGGATGTTTGCTGCTGTTTGCTGTGAGCAAAATGACATTTAGAGAACAAAAGCGATTAGTCGGACGCATCTAAAGCCCAAAACCTCGCCACAGCCGGTTTAGGGTTCATCCGTGGGTTTACAAACACATGCTGACAGCTCAATGAGCGGCTGGATCGCTGGCTGTCTAACAGACTGACATGAAGCATCGTGATGTCACGCTGAAGAAGAAACGATGGAGAGGAGCGACGAGGGCAAAGGTCAAACGCTGGAGGAATGACCTCGAGCGCTCAGTAATCCATCAAACATAAAACTACGAGCATTTGAAATAATAAACATGTTTATATTATTATAAAGGTACTATTATTTTCTATCTACGATCCTGCACTGCATCTGAATAAGAACAAATTTGAATTTTTGTTGTTGTTATTTAAAAACAAACAGAAGACACAATGTAACACGGATGTAACGTGAAAAATTTGATTAAATAGTAAATAAACATTTTTTGTAACAAAAAGTGCAAATTTATGCAAAAAAAAAAATGCAGAAAGGACTTTTAAAGTAGAAGCATTTTTTTTATTTGAACTTGCATCTCACGACTACACCACGTTATTTACAAGAAGCTGCACAAGACAGATATAATAAAAGTTTATTTTTGTAGATCTTTACAAATATTTCTGTTGTTCATTAGTGCATTAACTAACAGTGGGCTTTGTTAATTTGTTACCGTGTTTAATAATCCTTGTTAACATTAGTTATTAATAATACACAACTGGTTATAGTTAGTTAATATTAGCGCAGGAGCATTAAATAATATTAACAAACACAACTTTTGATTTTAATCACGTGTTGGTAAATATCGGAATGAACATGAGCTGAGATTAATAAATGTGTTAGAATTATTTGTCATTGTTAGTTCATGTTATTGTTACTAATTTGTATTTTTTTATTTGTTTTCTCGATACTTCAAGGAAAGTGAGAGCGAACCAGAGCTGTTTAACTAAAACTAAAATCATAAATAAAAATAAATAAATAAAAATACTTGGAGTTTAACTTAAATAAATCATAATAAAAAATATTTTTAAAAAATTGTATTTAGTTGACAAGGCAACATTTCTTATTTCTCTTAAGTTCGTTAATAAATAATAATAATAATGACGGATTTAAAAAAGAATAAAAGCTACAGAAGTTGTAAAATTATTATTAGAGTATGTTTTACAAGAAAATAATATTTTAATATATCAATTTCAATATTAAATGTCACATTTTAGTGTATTACTTGCTATTTCTTTGTAATAATTTGAGAAAGTTATGAGTAAATCAAATTTTTCAATACATTTTTCTTTCTTCTTTATTTTATTTCACTCAGAATGATTTGAGTGAAATAAAATTATGATTTATTTATTCAGATGCTGCTGATGAATCACGACAATCTTTTATTGTGAGTGCATATGTTAGTTTATATGTCAGGGCTTTCTCACACACACACACACACACACACTGAACACTCAAACGGCCGAAAGTCATCGGCTGGCATTGTTTTGGAGATAAAAGCATTACGCTGTTACACTGAAGTGAAGGATCGTGCTCTGATCCGAGGGGATTTGGCTCGATGGGAGGAACGCCCCACTTTTATGCAAAGCCTCATGGGAAACTGTGAGCCACCATCAACACAGAAAGCACAATCCAACATCCACAGTGTTGCAATGGGAACAGACCCGGTTCTGCTCTGCTCTTGACCCAGAAACAACATCCAGAACGATCAAAAGACGAGAGGAGTGCGAGGAACAGTGGATTTAAGTCTTCAGACGCTCAAGTACGATTCGCAGAAAAAACACGCGAATGGCGCAATCCATCAACTAATCAGACGTGATCATGTTAGCAGACCTCACCATGAGTAATTAACTAACGGACTCAGTGTTCCCCAGCGCACAAGACCAGGCTTATTTTATCTAGAATAACCAACCAGAAAACTGAAATCTGTCATCTTTAATCACAGGTGCTCGGTTCGGCAGCCCGACTCGCTTTAAAACACATAAAGTATCTGTCCTGAGCTCTGTCTTTTACACATAGGGACCTAAACATTTGGTGTAGGATAAAAAAAAAATATTAAAAAAATAAAATAAATTATAAATAAATTAAAAGGAAAAAAGGGAAACAGTTTTCACTCAAATATTGCTCAAAAAAAATAATAATCATGAAACAGCATTCTGTTTTTTACTTCAAAAAGTCATGTTTAATCCTAAGTATTTTCTTGAAAAATTGTCTTACAATCTATATGTGTGTATGTGTGTGTGTGTGTGTGTGTGTGTGTGTGTAAAAATTATTTTCGAAGAATTGAACTGATGATATTGAACACTGAACATGATCAAATAAAATTAATTCAAGTAATTAATACATTTATAACATAAATAGGATTTTTGTTAGATTTACAAAAAATATATATATTTTATTTAAACATTTTAAAACTAATATAAAAAATATATTAAAGCTATAAATAGTAAAATAATAATAATTAAGTAGTGTTGATATTGTTAACTAAAACCATTAAAAATAAATAAATAACCAATACAAATGAACAAACAAGCAATTAATTAATTAAATAAATACATTAAAAAAATTTAAATAAACATTAAACATATTGCTTTAGCAACTAATTAGAAAAACAAATAAATAAAAAAAATAAATGACTAAAACTAACATAAATGAAAGCTATTTATATATATATATATATATATATATATATATATATATATATATATATATATATATATATATATATATATATAAAGCTAAATTAAATGATTAATAATTACTACATAGGTATATAAATAATACAAATATATCACTAAATATTATAATTAATACATTTCACTTATTAATACATTCAGATATTTTCAAGCATGTGTACACTACAGGACTGGAATAATAACAAAATTTTTTTGTTTTAAGTTTTAGACAGAAGTCTGTTCTGCTCACCAAGTCTGAATTTATTTGATAAAAATAGGACCATTGTGAAATGTTTAAATATAAAAACAAAAGCTATTTTAAGGGCACATAAATCACACTAAACCCACACTGACCAGGAGAAGGAAACCTGTGTTGGAGTCTCAGCTTGAAGAGAGAAAGAAGAGAGAAAGAAGAGAGAAAGAAGAGAGAAAGAAGAGGCGAT
Source organism: Carassius gibelio (assembly GCF_023724105.1). Classification (NCBI taxonomy): domain Eukaryota; kingdom Metazoa; phylum Chordata; class Actinopteri; order Cypriniformes; family Cyprinidae; genus Carassius; species Carassius gibelio. Next base: position 2,326,506 of record NC_068410.1, on the reverse strand, counting down.
CTGTGGAATGAAAAGGCCATGACAGACAAAGATGGAGCACTTCATCAGCTCTCTTTAAGCTCTTTTCTTACATGTTAAAAAATTGATAAGGTAGAAAGCTGCTCCATTACACTCGCCTACAGAAAATCAATTTCACAGACGGATTCAAAGGTGCAGATTAACTTCACTTTATAAACCGTCACTGATGAAGAAGCTCTGAACCTTAAATAAATCAATCCACACCAAGACACTCTCGCTCGCTTTACTTCATTTCCAGAAGAGAGAGCGAAGACACGCAAGCAGAGAGGAAGAAAATGAAATAAAAGCACACGTGAAACACTATAATTCAGCTTAATATAATTATACATTTCAGAATTGCATTTGGATTTCTTCTAACCTCAAAAATGTGTGCACTATTGGTCAAAGGTTTGGAATAATTAAGGCTGCATTAAATATTTAATATTTAAAAATAGGAAAATATTATTACAACTTAAAATAAGTGTTATTATGTGTTAAAGTGTGTTAAAGAGTAATTTATTTCTGTGATGCTCCGCTGTATTTCCAGCATCATTCCTCCAGTCTTCAGGGTCACATGATCTTCAGAAATCATTAATAATATGATGATTTACTGCTTGAGAAACATTTCTGATTTCGAAAAACGTATTTCAAATAAACGCCGTTCTTTTCAGCTTTCTACTCATCAAATAATCCTGTTAAATAAAACGCATAATTATCCATTAACTTTTTTAAACTGTAATAATATTTCACTATTTCTGATCAAATAAATGCAGCTTTAATGTCTTAATTAACATATAACAGATCAAGGACATGAATTCTGACTGAGAGAGCATCACACGTTTCTCGCTGCGGAGAGCTTTCCGGAGGCTCAGGGAACTGCTGCTTATTCATGGATGGAGAATATCCATCTCCTCAAGAGCTTAAAAGGGTCTTGAGTGATTTGACTGAAAGCATCTGGATACAGTGAGGCCAAAGAGTCAGTATGAGTGTGTGTGTGTGTGTGTGTGTGTGTGTGTGTGTGTGTGTGTGTGTGTGTGCAGTTCCCAGCTTGAGTGGCATTTATATGGTTGGTTGTAACAGCATCACTTCTGAATATACAGATATGATGTAGGTTAGACATGACAAAGACATGTCAGTCATATTTCACCCCCCCCCCCCCCCCAAAAAAAAAAAATATATATATATATATATATATATAGAGAGAGAGAGAGAGAGAGAGAGATACAGTACAGACCAAAAGTTTGGAAACATTACTATTTTTAATGTTTTTGAAAGAAGTTTCTTCTGCTCATCAAGCCTGCATTTATTTGATCAAAAATACAGAAAAAACAGTAATATTGTGAAATATTATTACAATCTAAAATAGTTGTTTTTACATTTATTATACTTTAAATTATAATTTATTTCTGTGATGCAAAGCTGAATTTTTAGGATCATTATCACATGATCCCTTAAGAAATAATATGTTTCTTTTTAAAGCTTTGTTTTTAAAATATAAATATTTTGTAATAATAATAAACACTACTGGTCAGTAATTTGGGGTCTGTAGTTTTTTTTCTTTCTTTTTTTTTAATAAAATCAATACTTTTATTCAGCAAGGATGTGTTAAATTGATAAAAAGTGATAGTAAAGAAAATATATTATTAGAATTTTATTTTTTATTTTGAATAAATGCAGTTCTTTTTAACCTTTTATTGATCAAATATATTCGACAGCAGAACTGTTTCCAACACTCATAATAAATCAGAATATTAGAATGATTTCTAAATGATCATGTGATCGACTGATGTTACATGTGACACTGAAGCTGGAGGAATGATGCTGAAAATTCAGCTTTGCATCACAGGAATAAATTATTTTTTAAAGTATATTCAAATAGAAAAGTATTATTTTAAGTTGTAATAATATTTCACAATATTTAAAAAAAATTCTGTATTTTTGATCAAATAAATGCAGGCTTGATGAGCAGAAGAACCTTCTTTTAAAAACATAAAAAATAGTAATGTTTCCAAACTTTTGGTCTGTACTGTATACACACACACACACACACACACACACACACACACACACATACATATATATATACATTTATGGGATCAAAAAATTGGGAGATCATTTGGGATGAAATATGAGCGATGTATGATTTTATAGGATACTAATGTTCTGCTGATGTAGTTTTAGTCAGTTAACTGAGATCTCAATACACAAAAGTGAGAAAATGGGTCACTATTTCACAATTTACCTCAGCTTTCTAAACAGTATTGTGAATGTTTATGATATATTTGTGTTTACATTTTGTTGGAGATTTCAAATCTTAATGCCATTTCAAAGCACATACATTAACATCAACATACACTGATGTCTTAAGTTACACTGTCCAGCCCTAGTTCCCAATCTTTAATATAAAGTCAAATCTCTTCTGTTGTGCAATATAAACACTGTTAGAGGCTGTTTGTTCAGAGGAAACACACACACACACACACACACACACACACACACGTGTCATTAAGTGATTGGTCATGCAGCCAAATAAAGAAGTCACATTAGTTCTGCTCTTCTTCTGTCTTTCACGCCACTATAAATGATCCCACTCACAAATTATATGAAACACATACAGATGCTGTCAAAAAAAGGATGTTTTTGTCTTTTTAGTTCATTTCTGGAGCTCTAAGCTCAACTATATGCCAGTGTACAAGCAGAGATAGAGGAAATGAAATAAAAGCATATATAATGCACCATAATTCAGCTTGACTAATGTTCTGCCATAATCTCATTATCAGCATGATCTCATGAGTGTTTGTGCATAAAACATAATTCATATATTTGAGTTGTTGTGTGCAGAGACTGCGTTAATGAATACCCTCTTTAAGTCACTTGATATTATATAAATAATTTTATTTTCACTTACTAATATGTTTAGATAACGTTTAACCAGGATAATAAATACACTACCATTGAAAAGTTTGGGATAATTAAGATTTATTAATGTTTTTAAAAGTATCTTCTGCTCACCAAGGCTGCTTTTAACTGATCAAAAAAACAAAAACAATAAAATCATATAAATTAGTAAAATAAGTCTAAAAAAATTTAATTTATATATGTAAATAAAATATAAACTATATTACAATTATTATAAAAAAAATATTAACATTTTGAGTTTTATTTCAAATTTAATTTTTATTTTAAATGGTAATTATAAATATATCACTGATGAATGATGATATTCAAATCTCACACACACACACACACGCACGCACATGCACATACACACACACACGCACGCACATGCACATACACACACACACACGCACATGCACATACTCACACACACACACACACACACGCACACAGGTACATACACAAACACACACACGCACGCACATGCACATACACACACACACTCACGCACAAATACACACGCACACACACGCACATGCACATACACACACACACACACGCACATGCACACACACACACACACACAGACACACACACACACACATATATATATATATATATATATATATTTCAAATAGAAAAGTATTTCAAATTGTAATCATATATAAGATGCAAAAGATATTTTTTACCCAATACAGTTAGTTTAAATAATAATAATATCAGTTTTGAACGTGTCTTCAATGCTGTCATCCATCTGAAAGTCTAGAAAGATGATTGCATTTTAAAAACCAGATTTCTTTTAATGCAACCTCTCAAGGTGTGACGTGATTAACATGCAACGATGATTTCACAGATCTTCAGACTGTTTGTAACACATCCTCCTCACATGCGTTAGGCGCTCATGGACCGCTAGTGTGTTCTCCAGCTGTCAGTGACGTCTCTAGTGCTGCACACTAACTCATCTGTGACAGCGCAGACCATCTTCAGAGCCACAAAACAAGCGTCGGTGGCACATCTCTGGCACGCGCTCAGACTGGTTCTGCTCCAAACATCAGGAGCTCAGCTAACTAAATCGTGACTGATCTGGGACGCTCTACATACGCCACTAAAATAGCACATGAGAAGCACACAGGAGACGCGGCTCACATCGGACTCCGAGTGCGTTGCTAAAATAATGACGCAGTCCTCTAATAACCGTACAAACACAATGCGCAAAAATAGAACAATGGCATCTATTTTTAATGAGTTAAATAACTCGCAAACAGATTGTTCTGCATTTGTCACAATGCATTTTGAGATTATTTTAAACCACACACTACACAGACATCATTTTTCTGATACAACAAACTGTTATTTTCACTATATGTGTCACACTAAGTATTAAAAACACACTAATTAGCATATTTAAATTATTAGGGCCCTTCAGGAATCATCACTGTAGATGATGTTACATTTAGAGAAGTAGAAAACATGATATTTTTTATGCCAATACTAGTATTATTTTAGTTATTTTATTATAGTTTTTATAAAAAAAATGTATGTATTTTCTAGCAAAATATAAAGTTTAAAGTAAAGCCCGCACATTAATTAATCTATTTTAATACTGCTCTTAAGAAAAAATAACCATTGTGTGTTTAATAAAACTGTTTTTTTTTGTCTATAATATATTTATTATATATATATATAATTTGTATGGTTTTAGTTTTTATTTTAATGCTTAATTTTATTTTTTTGTGCTTAAACGAAACTATCGAAAACGAGAAACATTAAACAGCAGAAAAATACCACAAAAGTAACTTTTTATTTATTTTTATTTTATTTTATTCAGGGAATGTTGGTTTTATTTTAATCAATGAAAGAATAATTTAAATTGATATTTTGTCTCTTTTATTTAATGGTTATAATTGAACTTTTAGTCAATAATAATAACCCTGTATGGTACTTAAATGTAAGTGAACAGACACTGATGCTAATTATTAAATTCTTCTGCTTTCTAATCGAGATGTTCGTATGGTTTTAACAGCTTGTTGGCACTGACAGGAACACAAAGGTTCCTTGCTAAGGATAGCATTAGCGAACGCTCAGCTAAATCTGTTTATCTGCTAACATTTGATCTAAGAATACTTGATCCCATCTGGGATTCATATTTAATGCTGCGTGTGAAAAGCGTGGACGTGTCTTGATGCTCGGTCCTTTGAGACGGTAAATGATGAATACGCTCTTTAGGATGAAGAGCGACGCTGCTAGCGTGACAGCTGCTACAGCTAACGTTAGCATAAAACCTGTTCATCCTTTAGCACTCAAACACACTGGTCCACTTTCATTATAAACCTATTTTAGGACAAAATCTAAAGTGTTTAAAGTGCTTTTCCATGAACCTGAACTACTTGTTTTTACCAGCAAATATACTTCTTGTTTTCCGACATATGGCTTTGAGCTGTTGGAAATGAAATCTCATTAACAGAATCATTAACACTTGAAAAAGCCTTCATTTGTCTGTGTCTGCTAAAATAATAAAGACTAAAACATAATAGCATATGACAGTATATCAGTATCATTTAAAATATGATAACTGATGGCAGGGCTTTGGAATACTGGATTCTGATTGGTCGTTAGCAGCATTCTGCATTTATAATGAGCACTAAACTCTAAAACTGAACGCTGTCAATCGATTTTTTTTCTACATGCTATTCTAGCTTTCTCTCCGCACTCTGTTTCTTCTCACGTAATAAAATAATTTCAGCTCGAATCAATATTTCATATCCAATTATTTATTTATTTGGGAAGGAGCCGTGTGGTAAAAAAAGAAAACGTACAGTCAGCCAGTC